>NC_081168.1:423644-431144 GCF_012432095.1 Onychostoma macrolepis | reverse complement strand
AGAGAAGAGAAGAGAAGAGAAGAGGAGAGGAGAGGAGAGGAGGAGAGGAGAGAGAAAAGAAAAGAAAAGAGAAAAGAAAAGAAAAGAAAAGAAAAGAAAAGAAAAGAAAAGAAAAGAAAAGAGAAAAGAAAAGAAAAGAAAAGAGAAAAGAAAAGAAAAGAAAAGAAAAGAAAAGAAAAGAAAAGAACAGAGGAGACGACAGTATTTTTGTGGAAACGGTGATACATTTTATTTTTCAGGATTCACAGATTAATAGAAAGTTTAAAAGAACAGCTTTTATTTTAAATAGAAATCTATTGTAACATTATAAATGCATTTACTGTCACTTTTGATCAATTTAATGAGTCCTTGATGAATAAAGGTATAAAAATCAAACTGACCTCTTGATCATATTGAGCTTTTGAATGGTAGTGTATATGATATATTTCTATTCATTTCTACTGCTTCAATCAGCTTAAAGGGATTGTTCAGCTAAAAACGATCATTTCACATGTTTTTCTGCAGCTGCATGACTTTGTCTTGTTTTTCTACTATGAAGAACTTTTAGTGGTTTCATGGATGTTTAAGTTTCTTCAGGCAACCAAAGCAATGAAGAACCTTTACTTTGAACAGTGAACAGTGACAACTGCCCACACACACCTGCTTTATGAGAGAGAGAGAGAGAGAGAGAGAGACTATAGCAGAGGAAAAATCCCAGACTCCTCCCACAGTGAGCAGAGCACTCTGAAAAACACTATTGTCCGCTCACACACACACACACACACACACACCTGTGGACAGATTGGCGTATCCCAGCGCAGTCAGCCGTCTCCTGTGGTTGTTGAGGAAATGTTCAGCTTCTGACATCACTCCATTACACCACAGCAGCAGGTTAGTGAAGACGGCGTGAATCACTCCGAACCTGCTCAACACACACACACACACACACACACACACATCATGTGAAGCTGAGGCCATTTCATCAGCATCTCCAGTGAAATTACACGTGGAATCTGCTTCTGTGTGACGTGTGTCTGATGTTGACTCTTTCCAATCATGTGTGTGTGTCATAATCAACACCTTCTAAAGGCACTGGACTACAAAGTGCATTCAGAGTACTGTACTGTGAACTAATGAAGTCACTTCAGATAAAGCATCTGCCAGATGCATGAATGCACATCACATGTATGGCAGAACTTCTCATGCATCTGTCTTCAGGGCTGAATCTCTGCTATTTGTTCTCATTTGGAATAAAAGTATCTGCTGCTACATCAACAAAGACGGAGAAAGAAGTGCGTCTGTACCTTTCAAACGTTTCATATTTCTTGATGACATCTTTGATGTGGAACCAGAGGAAATGCACCTGCAATCAAGATCAAACACACCGACATCAGAACTAATGAACTTCACAACTGAGCTGATCTGAATAATGACTCTATTGTCTTCTGCAGAGCTGCCTTACAGCTGAAACTGAATATGTTTCATAACTTAACATAATTAATACTGCTATTTTCCTGTCTATTTCTGTCCCAGATAATAAAAAAAAGAACATTTAGCTAAAGTTCCCATTAAATGTAATATGAATGTTAAAAGACTGTTTCATTTTGTCATTGTACAAACATTATGTGAATGTTACATCTGAGTGTTCTCTGAACTTTCTGAAACAAGGAGTAACATTAAAAAAAAATTGTTAGACGACCGTTCAGCTACAAAGTTTCCGAAAAACGTTCCATGAATGATGCATAATGTTTTAGCGTTTTAACATTATTAATTAGATATTTTTGAACAAAGGTTCTATTAATGTTACTCAAAGAAGGTTTGCTCATAACTTTGAGAGAGAGATCCCTGTTAGCTGGGGTGAAGCTGCTTGGAATAAATCCGCATAAAGTGCTACAGACACGTGACCTCTCACCTGAGATATGGTGTGCAGCGCGTGCACGATGGGATAGACTCCGAGCACGGCAGAGATGCACGAATGATATCCGACGAAATAGCCGATGCGGAACGCGTCCATGATGAGCGACAGCAACGCCAGCATCGTCAGCCCCCCTGAACACACAGCACAACCCCTCACTCTCAGAAGCGCTCAGCGAGACAAGTTTAGTGTAACCCGATCTCATGAATGTGCGTGTCAGTGCCACGATTTTCTGTTTCTGTTTGGCGTGCATATAATACGCAATTGGTAAATTTAGGGGTGTGGGGTAGATGCGTATTATACGTACGCCAAAAATACATATTATATGCAAGCCAACAAAGCGCGTATCACATGCACGTCAAACACGGGGGCGTATGGTATGCACGCCAGATCAGTTTCTGCGTAGAAGTAGCACGTATAATACAAAAAGAATCGTGCTATTGATACGCATTTTCATGAGACCGGGCTAACAGTTCAGTAGACGCGCGTCACCTCGGATCCAGCTGGTGCCCGCGTGCGCGTCCCTCTCCGGCACCGGACCGCGCTCCCGTTCCCTCCGGATCATGTAGCAGAGCATCCAGACGAGCTGCACCAGCATCAGCGCCGTGATGAAGGCCAGCAGGTGCTCCTTCTTCACCGCGGGACCGTGCTGCGCCAGCGCGAGCATCACGGACACGCCGATCAGAAGCAGGTTGGTTCCGTACTGCGCGCTCAGCGTCTCCGCGTTCTTCTGAGGGTACTTCTTGGTCAGACTCACTTTGAGCTTGGAGAAAAGTTTCTTCTCCGCGTTCGAGGAGGATGAGGAGGAGGAGGAGGAGGAAGCGGGGCTGTATTTGTTCAGACACATGATGTCCAGGCCGCTGTGCTCCACCATGGTGCCGTCGATCAGGGGTTGATGCGCGCCGCGCCGCGGACATGCTCAGTGCGCGTCCATCGCCGCTATATACCTCCTACAGAGCGCGGCAGATTAACCCGGATTGAGTTTCATTCATCTGCGAGCTGCTGGAAAAGCTACGGTGCCAAGAACCGCTGCGCCAGACTTCACCAAGCATGCGTTCGCGCTGCGTCTCCGCGCTGCTCCTCGCGCCGCGGTCAGATGTGAAGCTCCAGTGCGCTTTTCCTCGGCCTCCAGCGAGCTTTTAGGATCTCGGGTTTCACTGGTCAAAGGCTCTTTATGGACGGCCCTTTGTTGAGCACAGACTCGTATAACGGATGTGCAATCAGAAGAATGCGCGCGACGCGAAATCTGCGTGCGGCGGATTGCGAAACGCGGCTGAAATCAGACGCAGCCTCTTCTGAAGAAAACTTTGCGGGAAGAAACCGAATTTGACGGTGTGCTCGATTACAGAGAAACCCACAATTAGATGAAACCGATCCGGGCCAGAGAGCTCCAACAAAAGAGCTTCTATTATAACGGCTCTGACCTGGATTACCGTGCGCACGCACCGCGTCAGCCTCCAGTCAGCCCGTGCGTTCAGTCGCTGGAGCTCCGCCGTGATCCGGATCAAAGTTAACGAGAAGCGCACGCTGGATTCCGCTGATCGACCCTCGAGACCTTTGATCAAGTCTGACAGATGCGATCACGCGCTTATCATCATCATCATCATCACCACAGAGCCATTCTCTCGTAATGTCATCAGCGAGCGTTTGATCAGGAGCGCGCTGCTGCTGTAAATAAAGACTACTGGAGTAACTTCAAAATGTCCTGTTTAAGTCCGTGTGTTATAGTGTGTTTCTTTAACTAATTGGGTAATTTAGGCTACTAGCAATTTCTGAGTGTTTTATTAGGGAACCGCATAATTACAGAAAATAAATTCTATTGGTATTTCTGTTAGAATTGGGAACCAGTCCTAATGGGATCAAATCATGAGATCCGAGATAACTGAAGTTCATTTTTGTTTACGCAAAGGCCCATATTATTTACATACAGGTCAAAAAGAAGGCGCACATTAATGATATGCGCTGACGCATTGTAGCCTATTTCATATTCCAAAAACAGTTCTGTCATAACCTGTAGCTATGAAATAAAGCGATTCGCAGATAATTCTATTAACCGAAATTGCTCCGTTGCTATAGTTACGCAAACGGAACATTTATTCACAGGTCTTTTGTAAACAGCTACACACTTAATCCTGAATTACAATTACTGTAATATGGTAATATGCATCAAATTCGCACTCAGTGGATGTGGTGCTTATTTAAAAAGTTTTACACATTAAAAATACATTTCTGCTGTAGTTATATGAACGGATACCGCGAACAACGGTATACCGATAATCATCACCGAAAGAGAGCTACAGCTGGTGCTAACGCAACTTTAGCGGTTTTAAAGACTAAAGTTCAAACACTCCCGAATTAATTACTGTAATATGGTATTTTTATACATCAAAGTTGCAATCAGTAGACTGGAGCTAATTCAAAAAAATTGACACTTAAGAAACACATTCCTGCTGTAGTTATATGAAGGATACTTGTTCGCCGATAATCATATTAACCGATAGAGCTGTTGCTATAGTTACACGAACAGAAGCTTCTTTAGCTGCTACAATTAAAGTTAAAGTAACTAGTTTACACATTATCAGAAAAAAAATGACTATTTTGACAATTATATGCGGAAAATTTGTTAAAGCTGGAAAAAGTAATCAGTAGTTTAATTTAAAGCAGCAGCAGCATCAGTACAGGACTGACGCTAACAGGTTAGATTGATTATCTGTTGGAGGCTGTGTTTGCTGAAGCTCAACCCTTAACCCACAGTAACCCGCTGACCGCAGCACATTCAAGCACATCATCCGGCTCTCTTTCAATTAGTCAGATGCACTATTTTCACACATCTGCTCCTCACAAGTACATAGACACTCGCTCTCCTTTACATAAACACCTTATTATGATTTCATGTGATGATAACTCCATTCAGAGCGACAAATCAAGAGCTGCCGTCTTATATATTATACTCCTGAACAGTAGCCACCAAAAACCTGATCTGAAAATTGGCCTTTACTCAGAGAAAACATCTGAAATAGTGCTGTTCAAACATCACAGATGAACCTGACGGATAAACCACCGTGGCTTTTCTTCAGGAACTTCCTGTGGGTTTGCAATCCGAGTAAAACAATCCCTGTGGTTCACTTTAATTCATTTTGTTCTACAACCTCATTTACACACATTCAGACCTGAACCATGAACGAGCATCTAAAAACAGACAGAATATTTCATTTAATACAAACATCCTTTATTTCATCAGTTAATACATTTGGTTAATTATAGACAAACATCAAAACATGGTATAAAACATGAGTTAATATAAAGCAATCTGCATTTTTAATCAGCAGGACCTCAAAGAAACCTCCTGTTCACCTCCGTCAGCTGATGTTCAGGAAACACTAAACGCCTCCTGTGCCTCAGCGTTCATTAAAGCGAGTCCTCAGAGGTCAGAGGTCAGAGAGAGGTCACGTGTTCATCACCGATCAGCTGACCTCTCTATCTGTCGCCGTCTGCTTCGTTACAGACTCCAGCCGTGATTCGGTGAGCTGCGGCTGATCAGAACAGATGTGTTTAATGCGCGCACACACACACACTCACTGACTCACTCACACACACACACACACACACACTCTCACCGTGTGTTCAGCCCAGCAGGGAGATCAGCATCACCACACCCATGAACTGCGTGAACAGAATCACCGGCGTGAAGAACGACCAGACGGGCCACAGAGCGATGTTCAAGCTGAAACACATCCATAACAAAAACACTGAACAAACACTTTACACTGAATTAACGAAAAGGAAAGTACTTAATCATTTTCATTTATATGCAGCAAACCAAACGATATTTAGTAATAAACAGTAGGGCTAGGACGATAAATCGATGCAGAATCGATTCGTGGATCAATCTTCTGAATGCATCACGATTCTCTCTGGAAACGATTCTCAGCTTAGATTGTAATTGGCTTCAACCTTTTTGAATCTTGTGAATGATTATTTTAGGTTCAGGTGTGTGTAAGGATTTGGAAACAAGCAGAGTACGGCTGATTCTGGAGCGTGCAGTGCCACCTGCTGCTCAAAACTAAGCTCAGAATCCACTCCAGAAAGAATCGTGCTGCATTCAGAAAATCTCAGAATCCATGCTGGATCATGTCTCGATTTGAGATGCATCGACTTATTTTCATGTTATTTACATGTCAGATGCCTTACATTGGCTTCTCTCAACAATTATGATTAGAGATGCATGGATCCGATATTCAGTATCGGTATCGGCTCCGATACTGGCTTTTTCTGCCTGATCGGGTATCGGTCAGACGAGACCGATTTAAATCCGATATTCTGCGTAATCTGTTCTGTGTATTCTATTCTGTGTTATTGTTAAACCCCACAAAACACACAAAA
Organism: Onychostoma macrolepis; assembly: GCF_012432095.1. Taxonomy (NCBI): domain Eukaryota; kingdom Metazoa; phylum Chordata; class Actinopteri; order Cypriniformes; family Cyprinidae; genus Onychostoma; species Onychostoma macrolepis. The sequence goes on along the minus strand of NC_081168.1, from coordinate 424,867 downwards.
ACATTATAAAGCACCATAAAGTTCTCGTGTGATATATTCCAAGTGTTCTGAAGCCGTTACAGTTTAATGTGAGGTACAGATGAATATTTAAGTCATTAAATTCAAGTTCACATAAACTCTTCTCTACACTGCGGCTGTAAAACTGTTAAAAGGCTCAATAAACTATCGCACAGATTTAATACACTACGCATCAATATCTCTTCTCTTTGTGCTCTGAACTCTTCTCTGTGCGCTGTGACTCCGTGTTGCTTCAAGCGCATTATTCTGCGCAAAAGCACTTTGTGCCGCTCATTAATAGTCTTTCTTGTTCGTCTTATCTATCATATGCTGCTGCCTTCATTACTGTGCTATACATTTAAAAGAAATGTCTTTTAATTTTACAGTATATATTTATATATAAATATATTTACTTGTTTTTTCGTGAATGTATTTTACAATAATACAAAGACTTTATAATAGTAATTTTGTCATAGATTATGATTATATATTTTTCCATTTGTTATTTTTCATTAAAATGAAGTTGTATATTTAACACACAAAACATTGGTGATCAGGTCAACACACAGAAGTACAGAAATTCCACAATGATTTAAAAAAAAACTGCGCTGGTATCAGATCGGATCGGATCAGTATCGGCAGATACTCAGGATTTTCAGTATCGGATCAGATCGTTTCTGAAAAAATGGTATCAATGCATCCCTAATTATGATATTAATGATTCACTGAATCAGAGATCTGAATTGATTCATAGAAAGCAGACAGATTCCTATAAACGAATCAAACTCGCCATCTCTACTAGAGTTTAAACAAGACGCGATTCAATCATCTGTCTGAATTATTAGAGTTAACTAAAACATTAAAAAAAGTTTTTTGTTTTTTTAAATATAATCTAAAATAAAATATTTTTAAAAACTTTTATTTCAGCTAGTTCTGAAGGCAACATTTCTCAGTTTCATTAAAAAAAAAAAAATGACAAAATTACTAACATTTTAACTAAATTTAAAATGAAAATGGAAAACACTATAATTGATAACTATAATAGTATATCAATGAAAACACTCACAAGACACAAAACACTGAAGGATCATAAAAATGTAATGATGTCTTAGCAAACTTAATAGTCAAGAAAAAAAAATCAAAATATTTTTATATCATAAAAAAATTATAATAAAAAAGCCTATTTAAGGACGATTTGATTATATTGTAACAGGATTTCATGACAA
>NC_081168.1:401144-418644 GCF_012432095.1 Onychostoma macrolepis | reverse complement strand
ATTCATTGCACAATGTATTTTTCTGTATATCAGCACAAACGTGCTATTAATTTTATACAGCAGCGCATAGCAACACGTGCTTCATTCCGTGAATGAATCAGTTTTTGAACGAATCGAGTGAGTCAGTGATTCAACGGTCCATTCAGATGGACTCACTGAGATGGTTTCGTTTCTATTGAATCAGCCGGTTTGAACGAATCGTTTGAGATGAATGATTCAGTAAGTCATTTATTAAAACAGGGGCTTGCTGCCACCTACTGGCGGTATTATTGTCATGTTTATTTAACCATGACAGACCTAAACCAGCCAAGCTGCCAGCACAAAAACACATTCAGCAAAATATTGTTTAATTATCAATATTGACCAAAATTCCTCTATTTCAGGCCCCAGAACGAAAAAAAAATTTTTTTTTAAATAATAGTTCATTTAATAAGGCTAATTTTTCATGAAATAGAAACCTTTTTAAAAATGAGACCAATTTTGTAATCATTGTGTAAAATTAGTCACAGGATCACAACCCCAACCGCACCATTCCCCCTGATTTATTTTATTTATTTATTTACAATTCGACCGCTGCCAATAAGTTTCCAAAAGTAATGAATGCTAGAGGCAGTAAAACTCCGACGCCTTTTAGCTTTTCACACAAATTTACTGTTTCGATTAATAAAGCGTAATTTTCGCACAATTACTTGAAGAATATCATGTTATGACTTCAAAACAATATTAATATGCTGGGAGATTTGAAACTGATGCTTTTGAACGTTAGCATCGCACACATCCAGCTTCATATCTATGGGTGTTCACAGACGGTAGGTTTGTTCGGTGTCACGGAGACAGATTTAAGAGCTGATCAGCTCCGGTTCCAATCCCGTGTAACCGCGGTTCGACAAAACAGTTCAAATCTGCATATGAGGAAGTTCACATAGCATGGTTGCATCAAGAAATGCGTTTTTATATCAGTTTTGCATTTGTCAACACTATCGGGCAGGTTTAGGGCTGGGTTTGGTGTAGGGCATATTTCCAACACGATACAGCATTAATTTTTACGGACAGTCCCCAGATATTTGAATTCTGAACCGCCGCAATACATACCTGAAGCAACGTAATAAAAACACAGCAATACATACCTGAAGCAACGTAATAAAAGCGTGCCGGGGTTTACGCACTGAACCCGTGTTTTAGCGCCACTCACTGGACATTTCTCTTTGAAACTGTGGCTAAACGTGCAGAAGGTAAAAACGGTCTCACTAAAAAGTGCCCCCGATGCCTCGAGACCTGGTTGGATATTTTGTAAATTTCCTACCGTAAATATATCAAAACTTAATGTTTGATTGGTAATATGCATTGCTAAGAACTTCATTTGAACAACTTTAAAGGTGATTTTCTCAATATTTAGATTTTTTTGCTCCCTCAGATTCCAGATTTTCAAATAGTTGTATCTCAGACAAATATTGTCCAACAAACCATACATCAATGGAAAGATTATTTATTCAGCTTTCAGATGATGTATAAATCTCAAGCTTTTTTCTCCCATTTTTCCAACAGAAGGAAGGATTTCAGTGGTGACGTGTGCTGGTGATGAATACTCACTGGATAAAAACACAATTCAGCCTAATAAATGATTTATCACTGCCCAAACCCAGAAAACAACTAAACATTTCCAAGTCGGCACAAAATAGAAATCCACCAACTGTTTTGGAAATGCATGTTAAAGATCTTTTTGTGAACAGTTCATCGGTGTACAGTGCTCTCTGTAAGAAACCTCACAATGTTTAATCTAAATGTTATAACTGATCTTCTGTCTGGTGATGTATGCAGGATTTCTCCAATCATTTAGCGCTCTTAAACTCCGCCCCTCATCTGAGAGCCACGCCCACACCTCAACATCCAATCAACAACCGATGCACAGAACCAAGCTCCGCCCTACATTTATTGTATTTGTTAATCCATTACGCTCAGATATATTTCATCTCAACTTCAACAAATCTAAAGTCTACTCGGCAAAGACAGACATGCAGATGTTTTGGAGCAGAAGCACACAGAAGCAGTGATGTGTTGGTGTGAGTTCAGCAGGTGCGTGATCAGCTGAGCATCACCTGTAGCGGGGTCAGGAGGTCAGCAGCACAGGTGTGGAATACTGTACCTGCCAGCAGCCGCTCTCTAAACACAGCTCAGATCGAGTGTCCTGCCAGCTGGAGCCCGGTCCATCTGCAGCTCAGCGGATCCAAACACACAGAAACTGCAGACCGAGCAAATACAGCCGAGTCTGTTCTGCTTCCATTTCATCTCTTCTTTCAGTCTAGTGCACAGAAAACATCCGAAGACATGTTTATTTCACTGCACTTTATCTCTTTGCGTCTGTAGATTTCAATCTTTAAAGAGTGTTTTTCTCTTACAAACACTGATCTTATTATTCACACTGATTTATACCACATTTTACTCCTAAAAACTCTGTTAAAATAATTGCCTTAATGTACTGTGATTAATCAACTGGGGAACGTATAACAGTGACGTGTGCAAGTGATCAGATCTTCTCGATAGCAGAGAAAGATCACTGAAGTGAAGTCCCAGAGCTTCTGCAGGTCATCTGGCTCCTCAGACCGATGATGGACGTCCAGAACATTCTCCCTCATTAGTGTCTCGAAGAAACAAGACAGAAGCTACAGAAGGTGAACGGCGTCTCGTGATGTTTATCCTAAATGACGACGTAACCCAATAACCGCAGAAGTCTGATTGATAAACTGATTGACCGCTGGTGTCTGATTCACAAACGAATGGCCTTCAATCTCCAAAGATGAATCCTCTGAATCAGCCAGACGCTCAACAGCTATCTAGATCCGCCGCGATTGGCTTACCTCTTATCTCCGGCACAGAGCAGAACTCGAACAGAACCGGGATTGTGTGTGTGCGTCCACGGCTTCACCAGAGTATCATGTTCTGAGCCCAGCTTCACGCTTCATAATGCGGCTCATTCAGCGCGTCTGAACGCCAAACTCCAGCAGTGTGTGCCAGATATTCTGAGAAAAAGCTGAGCGCATTTGATTCTCACCCAAACACACAATAAAAGCAGACTTCCATTTCCTGCGGCCGCGGAAAACCTGCTTTCTGCTCCTGTTTCCCAGAGGCCTCTGGGGCAGCGATGAGGAGAACAATAGCTTTCTGTGAGGACCTTTATCAGAGACGTATACCTTACATACTGCACACACACACAGGTTATGATGGGGCTCAACGTTTCTCACTATCGATGATGATGAATGAAAGGTAAAACGTTCATGAAACTAACATTATGAGTTAAAAACACCAGCATTTCACCCGAGGATCAGCAGCAGGACACGTGAGAACGAATCTCTTGAAATGATCAATCTGTCATCATTTGCATGTCGTTCCAAACCTGTGCGATGTCTTCAGTGGAACATAAAAGATTTTCTGAAGAACGCTGGGAACCAAACAGCTTCTGTTCTACAGAAGAAAAAACTATTATGAATGATTGACAAACTGTTGACGAGGAGATGTTCTGGATTTGTGTCCAGCAGGGACGCGAGCACCACATACCGTACTCACGTTTGCTATCAGCTGATTAGATTCCATTCAACAAACATTCTTACATATAAAATTCTTCCTATATTTTCATCGTAAAGGTGCAGTACATAGAACAGAGAAAGAAGTACATCACAGCGATGGCAAGAACCCAGCTTTTATGGGGCAGTCGTGGCCTAATGGTTAAAGTCAGACTCGTAACCCAAAGGTCGCGTGTGTGAGATTGTGTGTGTGTGTGTGTGTGTGTGTGTGAGAGAGTGTGTGTGTGTGTGTGTGTGTGTGCGCGTTTTTGTGACATATGAGGATATGCATTTGCATAATGACATGGGTATGGCAGGTATTACAAGGAGAAGGTGATTCATGAGGACATTTCCCCATGCCCCCATATTTCAAAACGCTTGTAAATCATACAGATTGAGTTTTTTTGAGAAAGTAAAAATGCCTGTAGTCTCCTGTAAGGGGTAGGTTTAGGTGTAGGGTTGGTGTAGAGCAATAGAATATACAGTTTGTACAGTATAAAAACCATTACGCCTATGGAGAGTCCCCACAATTCACAAAAACAAACCTGTGTGTGTGTGTGAGTGTGTGTGTGTGAGTGTGAGTGTGTGTGAGTGTGAGTGTGTGTGAGTGTGTGTGTGTGTGTGTGAGTGTGTGTGTGAGTGTGTGTGTGTGTGAGTGTGAGTGTGTGAGTGTGTGAGTGTGAGTGTGTGTGAGTGTGAGTGTGTGTGAGTGTGAGTGTGTGTGAGTGTGTGTGAGTGTGAGTGTGTGTGAGTGTGAGTGTGTGTGAGTGTGTGTGAGTGTGTGTGAGTGTGTGCATGCACTTGGGTAAAATGCAAATTCTGGGTATGGGTCACCATACTTGGCCACACCTTCCTTTTTAAGGGGTTCTGAGCAAGGCTGTTGAAAGTGGATTGGACCGAGAACCAAAACACACTTCTAGCCAATCACAAGTAAGGGGCGTGTCCATTTATGATGGAGGAGGTGCCTGTGTTGCATGGCATGCTTGTGGTTTTGGGGGCGGAGCTATCAAGAAAGAGGTGTGATCCTTTTGGGTATGGTGCCAGTGTTTCCTGTCATAACTATGCAAAGATTTGATATCAAAAACAATATCATAGATATATCATAGCTATATTTGTTATAATTTTAAATCTGTATTTAACTTCAGAATGATCTCAAAGTAAAAAGTGGTGCTAAAGTCTGATGTTGTGGTGGCTGTGTTTTCAAATCAATTGATTATAATCTTAATTCGCGTGATGAAGGATTCTGAAGGTCTGGCAGTATTCAGTGTTTAGCGCTGCTCTAAGGTTAACTCTGCCTGCTTTACATGTTTAAACAGTTGAAACCATTCGCTAGAAAAATAATTAAAAGTAATCAAATGTATTCAGCTACATTACTTTAATAAGGTAATTGAAATAGTTACACTACTTATTACATTTAAAACAGGGTAACTTGTAATCTGTGACCTGTTAGATTTCCAGTGTAACCTTCCCAACAGTAAATATGACAGATAAAGGCTTGTAGAGTTCATGCAGAAGTGGCGTTTAACGTGAGCTAGGCTGCGCTCAAAGCGATATGATTACAGCTAAGCGCGGGATCAGCGCCGCACACGGGGATTATCAGTGTGTGTGTGTGTGTGTGTCGCTAACAGGCAGCTCTTTCTCCAGCTGGAAACCGGACTGCGGCGAGTCGTGACCCGCGGGTCTGCGCAGCGCTCGCACCTGTATGGAGCCTCTGTGCGGCGGGCCAACTGACCCCGGCCCCAGGAGAGAAGGAATGTCCCACACAAGAGTCGGATTCAGCCCTCACACCCCCACCTTCAACAGCTAATCTCTCCGGTGCAGAGGTCTCCGGTTCGTCCCTGGTGTTTAGAAGTGTAAAGACCCTGATAGCACACGTGGTCGCCGTGATTTTGCCAAGTAAGACATGTTCCCGGATCAACATTACTGTCCGAAAATATAGACTTAACCCAATCCCTACCCCTAAACCTAACCCTAACCCTACCCATAATTCATTCCTAACTGATTAACAAGGGTGTAGAAGCACCTAACCCTGATCATAAGCCTAAAACAGATCTTTCCTGAAAAGTTATCCCTCAATTCTGATTGGTTGATTGAAATGACGTTCCAGGATCAACAAGGATGTTGTACTTGGTGAAATCACGCTCACCTAACACACGTACATCACGGAGACGCCTGCAAGACGTATTTTTTAGAGTGTTTGCTCATCTGCAATACGTCTATGGGACGTTTCCTATCAGATGTCAAACAGACGTATATTAGATGTCTTTGAGATGTTTATGATTTACAAAGTATGTAAAACTGACATTTAAAAGACGTCTACCAGATGCTTTCCAGATCAAGCGATCTTTAACAGACATCGTGCAGACGTGCGTGTGCTATCTGGGAAGGGTCTGACCCAATACACACGTGTGTGGAGAGGTAAGACTGTCCAAAGGTGTGTTTACACAGCCGAATGAAGTTAATCAGTGTAGAGATATAAATGATGCCTGCTCTGACCCACTTCAGCTCCATACACTCTTCAAAATAAAGGCTCCGAAAGGGTGTTTTTGCAGTGACGCCATAGAAGAACCATTTTTGGTTCCCCAGAGAACCTTTCAGTGAACAGTTCCTAAAAGAACCATTTTGGAGAACATTTAAAAAATCTAAAGAACCTTTTCTGCATTTGAAAGATGTTCAAGGTTCTTCATAGAACCATTGATGCCAGTAAAGAGCCCTTATTTTTAAGAGTGTATTATCGAAGTATACTTGTAATTCCTGTAAATATGCATTTATGCAAGTAGCCCTGATTTTGGCATTGGTAACGGCAGACAACAGACATTTAACTGTTTGATTAAAATTATTGCTAGGGACAATTCAGTAGTGTCTGATATTGGTAGGATCATGTTATAGCGTCTCTACTAAACTCTACGCCCTTGAAAATCATAAGCGATGTCCGATTTTTGGTTAAATATGAAGAGCTCAAACAACAGATTAATGAGTTTCTCCAAATTTCACCGAAAGCTTATGGACGTGATTATAATGTAAGTCAGACATTGAAGTGAGTTGCTGTTTTCATCTCTTCTGAAGAAGATTCATTCACTTGTTTGTCACTGAATCACACAGAGACATTCTGATCAGATTTATTTATTTATGTTCATCTGATATAGTTAAACCACGGTAACCACAAATTAACCATGGCTTTGCTAAACTAACTATAGCTTAACCATGGTATTTGTAGTACTTTCTTTCTTTCATTTTTCTTTGTTCTGTTTAATAACTGCACCGCCTTAAAGGGGTCATATGATGCGATTTCTTGTTTTCCTTTTCTTTGGTGTGTTATGTAGCTGTTTGTGCATGTATGAGATCTGCAGTTACGAAGCTCAAAGTCTCCCACAGAAGGATTTATTCTGTCTAAAAGAGAAGGCTGATCCAGACCGGGCTAAAACGCCTCATTAAACACGCCCCACATGTCTACGTCACGATGTGGAAATATTTGCGTAATGCCGCCCAAATGTTCACGCAAAGAAGGTGTGGTTTCAGTAACCGCAGTAGTGTTGAAGCAGCCGTGTCAGGAGACGCTGTGTGCTTCTGTGTGAAAGTAAAAGCACTTTATTTGGTCTTCCGGAAGTAGAAGCAATTAGGAATCATGGTTAAGATTTACAACACAACAGCACAACCCAAATGTTCACATTTCAAATTTGTGCAACGCATTTTATGGACGACAGTTTCGTGAACCTAGGAGAGTACAAGGCTGGCTGTGCAAAGGCTATTTCTAAAAAATAAAAATGGGTAAATTCTGACTTTGCTCTGACAATCTGGCGCTTCTGAATCAGCGACTGTAAGTATGATTTGTTATTAGTTTAAGTAATTGCTATTGACTGTTCAAATGCAGAGTTTCACGTCGTGTGTGTGTGTGTGTGTGTGTGTGTGTGTGTGTGTGAGAGAGAGACAGGGTCACATCACAGTGGAGTCAGCTGTCTTAACCGTGGCTTGTGTTCAGACACATACGAGCATCATCACTGAGTCACACGACTCTGTTCCGCTCTCAGGCTTGAACTGATGGTAAAACTAACAACATTATTAACTGTCTTGATATTTACTTTGAAAGCTGAAGCTTGTGATTATGGAAAGGGGTGTTACATTTCCAACGAGTGCTTGTGGTGTTCGGCCAATCAGAATGCACTGTGTCAGCTGGCCAATCAGAGCAGACTGCGCTTGTCGGAAGGAGGGGCTTTGAAGAAAATGACGGGCATAGTGGACCTGCAATAATGTACAGTATTTGAAAAATAGTGTTTTTTGAACATTAAAGCATGTCAACATATTCGGTTACATCAAACACACAAAATAACGATCTTTAAAAAAAGCATCATATGACCCCTTTATTGGTTTGGTGTTTGGTTCTGTTTAATAAAAAAGAATATTTGCGATACATGCTTCGAAGTCCTGATTTGAATCAAATGATTCCAGACTCCAATCCTGAACGACAGAATAATCTTATCAAACACTCGAGTGACCGCTAAAGACACAGACAGACGTGAGTTCACTCGCAGCATTTATTACAGCACAGAGTCCGTCATTTCACCAGTCTGACTCTGTCTTTGAGGATCTTAAACTTTGGGTTGCTGTTGATCTTTCTGTTGAACAGAGACAGAAGCTCCTCTTCCGATCTGAAGTTTGAGTCTCCAGTGAACGAGTAATACGCCGCTAAAACCTGCAGAAACACCAGAGTCAGCAAACGTCTGAAGAACACCAAACTCATACGTCTCTCTCAGGTTCTGACCAGTCCAATGCCTTGAAGTTCAGCTCACCTTCTTGCGGAGTTTCTTGACAGCGAGTCCGTCCTCAGGAGCGTCTCTCAGAACTGCCTTTATCGTCCCTTTCCAGTTAAACTTCCCTGAGAAAACAGAAGATCTGAATCAGTGCTTCAGTCATCACGAGCGAGCAGAGACGCTTCACTGAATCCATATATGACACATGACGCTATTAATCACAACACATTCTGAATAAAATCATCTGCAGTATAATCCATATTTCAGGTCCATGTTTTTATGAATTTAAGTGTAATACAGCAGTGTAATTATAACCATCTCTGACTGATATCAAACACTATTATTATGGTGAAATACCGGTAGAGCTTGATTCAGACTCCTGCTTCTCTGGCTCCTCCCCCTCCGGATTCAGACTCTCTGATTGGTCAAACACACAGGAAGTGAATAAGAGGTCACATGAGGACAAACGGTCAGTACGGCACTAATACGATGTTTACCGTCAAATGCATCCTGTTTTCTTTTCTTCTGTTTTTTGTTGCTCTTTTCGTCTGCGTTCTGTTCTTTCTCCTCTCGTTTCCTCTTTTTTCTCGTCTGTTTCTCGTCTGTGTTTTCTCCGTTCTGCTCATCTGAAGTCTTTCTCTTCTTCTTCTTATTTTTCCGCTCATCTCTCTTGTTTCCGTTCGTCTCAGCACCATTCATCTGATGGTTGGTTTGGTTGCTGTTCTGAAACATCATGAAATAAAAGTAAAAGTTACTCAAAATAAAACTACTCCAGTAAAGTACAGATACTTAAAAATGTACTTAAGTACAGTAACGAAGTAGCTGTCCACCACTGCTGCAACAATGTTTTATCAAAACAGTGGTCAAATATCAAAGCTAGTGTCTTTAATCTTTCTACTGATGCACAGCTTGTCCAGATCAAGTAAGAGTGTAAAGTTTTAACGTGCTGTGAAAGTGAAACAACAATAATCTGAGGCCGTCGCCGATCTTTGTGAGATAAGGGTTAACACATTCACATAGGAAATAGCTAGCCAGAATTTGTTGTGGTATCGGTGGAATTTCCGATAATACTATCGGAATCGGAACAACTCTACTGAAGACTGGAGTAATGATACTGAAAATTCAGCTCTGATCACAGCATCAATTACAGTTTAACACATTCACATAGAAAACGGCTGCTTTACATTAGGGATGCACGATATTATCGGAATCGGCTGATAATGGCTTTGAAATGTAAATATCGGCATTGGGCCGATATGAAAAATTACGCTGATATGGCTTGCCGATAAGAGGAATACATTAACTCACATGAGCTCAGGGTGTGCTAGCGATTAGATCATGTCAGCATTGTGGCTTATTCTTGAAGCAAAGTTTTGCCTGAATGGTGATTGGATTCACTGTTTTGGATCACTGCATTTAAACTGAGAATGCACGTACGCTTTTGGTGTATGATAGATAACCAGTAACAGCATGTGCAGCGGCAGCCTCCCCCGGGTCCTAATGCCCGCTCAGTAAGCAGTTTTAATATGGAAGGGGAACGCTGTTGGCTTACTTCTAATAAATACACATAATATTTAGACTGTTTATGATTAAATAAAGCAGTAATTCAATTTTCAAAAAACTTGAAAAGCACTGTTTATTGAACTTGTGTCTTTGTTCTATTGTATTCATTTTCTGCTATTGCTTGTAATTTGGTTATCTGTAGAAAAGATTTTTAGCACTGAGCCCATAGTAGCAGCCAGAATTGTTTGTCCAATTGTTTATTTTCTTTATTATTTAAAAAAAAAAAAAAAAAAGTGTAGTCCTATTTTTGTTATGTATGTCCCAATTGAGGTACAGGATGCGAAAATTTCAGATAAATGTTCATGTTATATATGATTGCCTCAACTATCGGTTATCGGCAAAAATCCATGCCGATAGTTTTCCGGTTTGCAACCGTTGCTGGAGTGGCTGAGAAGGGTCCACTGGCATTATACAGCACGAGAGCGGCCTCTAGAGGCGGAAATCACTGACAGCACGTGTTGTTTATTTTGACACGTGACACTGCGCGCTACACAGAGCGGCCGACAGAAAAGCCTGCCGCGGAACAGAGCGCCATTCACATAGTTTTCTATTAAATTACATTATATTTGTCCCAAATTGTTGTGAATGTACATAATGACTTCACCCTAGGCTATAAATTATGTATTGTGCATTTTTCAGCAAAACATTTATCTTTCTGTGGCTCTAATAAAGTCTGTATGCTTCATATAGAGAGCTGTAATAGATCGCGCGTTCTCTTTCCACTTGCTCTGTTTTTTTAAACACCGAACTTCAAACTCATTTATGCCACATTGTTCATTCTTGAAGCAAACTTGTGTCCATTTGGGGATTAAATAAATAGTTTTAGACCACCACTTGATTTGAACGCAAAGCGTCTGGTGTGTGTGTGTGTGTGTGTGTGTGTGATACTTCGGAGTTCTCCTAGACGCAGCGCTGCACTTTTGCCCAGTGTGTGACTAACTTTTTTTTTTTTTTTTTAGATAGTTATCAAGTGTTAAAAAATAGAAGCATATAAAGTGTGTGAGTATGTATGTAATTTTAATGCTATGGCCTTGTGCAGATATTTAAAGATGGCCATCTTTAAGCATGACTGTTGAAATTAAATGGTAACATTTAACAATAAAAGTCCATTCGTAGCATTAATGAAAACTGTAGAAGTATTGTTCCTTGTTAGTGTGTTCATTTCAACATTCACTATTAGCTACTAATAGGCTACATTTTTTAATTTTAAAGTTTCTTCTTTTAACATTAGCAAACTATGAAATAACTTTAATGTTCAATATAGTAAATAATATTAATATTTTTATTCATTTACAAAGTATGGTTCAGTACTGTTGCTGCTTTTTTTTTTTTTTTTTAAATAGTAAAGCACTAGCTTTCTTTCAGTATCCATTTTGAAAACTATCGTTTGATTAATCGGTATCGGCCAGTGTGGTCCAACCTAGCTATCGGTATCGGTAAAATACACTATCGGTCGACCTCTAGTTGCCACTGCATCAGTGATTAATATATAGTTATTTTCAAATCTTCAATGTACTGTCACTATAAAATAACTTCATTATTGTTTATTTAATTCTAACAAACAAGTTCATGTTAAAAAATAATGAAAATTAAAAATAATTATATATCCGTATCGGCATTGGCTACCGGCCAAAACGAGTTGAAAATTATTGGCATATCGGATATTGGCAAAAATCAAATATCGTGCATCCCTATTTTACATTGTAATAATATTTCACTGTTTTTACTGTATTTTTATCAAATAAATGGAGCCTTGGTGAGCAGAAGAGCCTTCTTTCAGAAACATTAAAACATGTACACCATCAGCCTTCTTTGTTGACATTGGTGTGAAAACTGGTGCTGAAGAAGGTTAAACACTTACGCTGTCGGCAGCCGCTGAGCAAATCTCCCAGACCTTCTCCAGTAAACACGGGGTGCAGATCTTCAGACAGTTCTTCATCCAGTTCTGCAAGTGAACAAACCAATGATTCATCACTCGATCATCAGACTGAACAAATCTCCATCACAGCAGTCTCAGATTCTCACCTCAAACTTGGCTTTCTTGCGCGGCACATTATTGTGAGTACTGACCATCTGCAGGACCTTCCACACACTGGGCTCGACGCCGGGCTGCTCCATGGCCTGCTGGATCCTCTGGAGAAGAAGGACAGATGCGTGAGTGACCAGACGAACCCATCAGACATTCACAGACGTTCAGCTCTGCTCACCTGAATCCACTGCTGCTGCTTCACATCGCCCTTGTTCGCCTTTGCCTGGAAGTCTTTACCGCCGTACTTCTGGTCTTCACTGATGCACTTGTTGTGGTTCTTATAATCGTCGCCCCTGTAAACAAACACATCACACGCTCATCATCAGTACAACACGCACTCACCATCATCACCACACACACACACACACACACACACACACACACCATCATCACCACACGCACACACTCATCATCACCACACGCACACACTATCAACACACACACACACACACACACACACACACACACTCACCATCATAACCACACACACACACTCACCATCATCACCACCACCACACACACTCGCTCACCAATCACCATCATCACCACACACACACGCTCACCATCATCACACAATCATCACCACACACACGCGCTCACCAATCACCATCATCACCACACACACACGCTCACCATCATCACACAATCATCACCACACACACGCACTCACCATCACCACCACACACACACCCACCATCATCACCACACACACACACACACACACACTCACCATCACCACCACACACACGCGCTCACCATCATCACCACACACACACACTCACCATCATCACCACACACACACACTCACTCACCATCATCACCACACACACGCTCACCATCATCACCACACACACAATCAACACACACACACTCACCATCATAACCACACACACACACACTCACTCACCACCACCACACACACGCTCACCATCATCACCACACACACGCGCTCACCATCATCACCACACACACACAATCAACACACACACACTCACCATCATAACCACACACACACACACACTCACTCACCACCACACACACACTCACTCACCACCACACACACGCACTCACCATCACACACACACACACACACACACACACGCTCACCATCATCACCACCACCACACACACGCGCTCACCAATCACCATCATCACCACACACACACGCTCACCATCATCACACAATCATCACCACACACACGCGCTCACCAATCACCATCATCACCACACACACACGCTCACCATCATCACACAATCATCACCACACACACGCACTCACCATCACCACCACACACACACCCACCATCATCACCACACACACACACACACATCACCATCATCATCACCACACACGCTCACCATCATCACCACACACACTCACCATCATCACCACACACACACACACACACACTCACCATCATCACCACACACACGCACTCACCATCATCACCACACACACACACTCACCATCATCACCACACACACACACTCACCATCATCACCACACACACACACTCACCATCATCACCACACACACACACTCACCATCACCACACACACACACACACTCACTCACCATCATCACCACACACACACGCTCACCATGATCACACAATCACCACCACACACACGCTCACCAATCACCATCATCACCACACACACACGCTCACCATCATCACACAATCATCACCACACACACGCACTCACCATCACCATCACCACCACACACACACACACACACACACTCACTCACCATCATCACCACACACACGCGCTCACCATCATCACCACACACACACGCTCACCATCATCACACAATCATCACCACACACACGCGCTCACCAATCACCATCATCACCACACACACACGCTCACCATCATCACACAATCATCACCACACACACGCACTCACCATCACCACCACACACACACCCACCATCATCACCACACACACACACACACACACACACACACTCACTCACTCACTCACTCACTCACTCACCATCATCACCACACACACGCGCTCACCATCACCACACACACACACAATCAACACACACACACTCACCATCATAACCACACACACACACACACCATCATCACCACCACCACACACGCTCACCATCATCACCACACACACGCGCTCACCATCATCACCACACACACGCGCTCACCATCACCACACACACACGCTCACCATCACCACACACACACGCTCACCATCATCACCACACACACGCACACCATCATCACCACACACACACACACACCATCACCACACACACACATCACCATCATCACCACACACACGCTCACCATCATAACCACACACACACACACACACACACACACACACACCATCATAACCACACACACACACACACACACACACCATCATAACCACACACACACACACACACACACACACACTCACCATCATCACCACACACGTGCTCACCATCACCACACCATCATCGCCACACACACACACTCATACACTATCAACACACACACACACTCACCATCATAACCACACACACACACACATCACCATCACCACACACACACACCATCATCGCCACACACACACACACACACACACACACTCACCATCATCACCACACACACACGCTCACCATCACCATCACCACACACACACCATCATCGCCACACACACACACACACACACACACACACACACACACTCACCATCATCACCACACACACACTCACCATCATCACCACACACACACACACACACACACTCACCATCATCACCACACACACACACACCATCATCACCACACACGTGCTCACCATCACCACACACACACCATCATCGCCACACACACACACTCATACACTATCAACACACACACACTCACCATCATAACCACACACACACACACACACACCATCATCGCCACACACACACCATCATCGCCACACACACACCATCATCGCCACACACACACACACACACACACACACACACACACACACTCACCATCATCACCACACACACACACACACCATCATCACCACACACACACACACGCTCACCCAGGCCCGGCTCCAGGTACGAGTTGAAGGGTGGGCCAAGTGATATTCCAGGTGGGCAGGGGTTATGTTTTTTGGGAGGTATAGGCTACTATTTTTATGCCCCCATTTCTTTTTAAAGTGAAAGGATGAATGCCTTATAAACAGTGACATTTAAGACTTGCATTTAATTCACCCCAAAATGGGCCATTTGCACATTTTCACGTAAGTTCTGCTACTTCATGGAGTAAGGATAATTATGAAATTAATATTAGCCACAACAGAGGTGCAAATTTTGCAATACATAATTCAAATTTTAAAAATTAAATAGACCGCAGCAATTACCATTTTGTCAGAACCTCTAGTAAATTACAAGCTATTTGTTTAGTTGTCTACTGAGAATCATAGGAGAATATGATCTCTATTTGAAAACAAAAACAAAAGAGATACATTTTTCCAGAATTGTACATATTCCTATGTTTGACTGACTGTTTCTCCCATGGCAGTGACGGGCAAATGTAATCCCTCCCTCCCCTCCCCATACCATTTACAATTTTTATATATAGTGAAAAATCCATTATAAAACACTCGTGCTTTTAAGCCAAATACAAGCTGAAACGACTCTCCGCAATCTCTGCAATCTCCGCAATCTCTGATCTCGGGTTTTCTCTGTATTAGAGCTGTTTTAAACTTGCTGTTTGAACGCGTTCGTTTACTGGATCCTTGGACTGAAAAGTTTACAGGAGTTTACCGGTTTAAAAAATATCTGATCGCAAAAACCTGGTCCTTTTGATTTTTCTTTTCATATTATAATGTACTGATTCAAATTAGAAATCAATAATTAATTATTATTTTGCCATCTTGTCTGGGGACAAAGCAGGCGCGGGCGCAATCATCAATCATATTTAAAGGGAAGCCGGCGCGTCCTGACCGCATCACTGTCTTTACTGGGTGTTTTTAGGGAATATTTGCATTTATTCACAGACGATTTGATTAGCGAATCATGTGGTGGACTGTCATTATTTTGGCTAATGCGAGACACCACTGAATGCGCATCAGAGGGTATTTAGAAGTAGGTATAGGCTACGCAGCCGACTGATAAGCCTTATTATACCTGAATATACCCTGCACTACACCACTGAGACTGACGAAACCATACATCAACAGATTCTTAGCTTATTGACAAATATCTGATCTTGTAAGATGTTCTCCCTTTACACAGTGCACTGTCCCACTAAACATTAGACGCCTGACGGACGTGCAGATTATGTCTATATTGCGTCCGTCGGTCCAAGACCAATTCTGCACGCCTACACGACGTGCAAACTAGGTCCCTATTTGGACGTCTAACCAAGACCCCATTTGGACGTCAATATGCAGTTCTACATTTGAACATCGGACTAGGTAACTTTTTGGACGTCAAGACATGTGCAGAAAATTTACATTATTAATGAATGTAATATTTATTTTATTTAAGACAAATATCAACATTGTTCTTATCAGCATGGTTAATGAATATCAATATAGGTTACCTGTGATGAAACATTATTTGTTATTTAAATATTTATTTATTGAGTACATGATGTCTAAAATGAGTTTAAGTTTGATGTAGAAAAGACGCCCACAAAGACCACATTTGGCCTACAATTAGCCCTTATACAGAGGTCCTGTGGACGCCAATACTGGACGCTCATTAGACGTTGGAAAAAGACGTCATCTGGCGTCACAGTCTGCACCTTCAGGGGACCAAAATTGGACGTTCAAAACGAAGTACAAAAGACGTTGTTTGACGTGTCTTTGCTCAGTGGGTACGCCTGATCGCCAAATGGAAAGTGAAAGTGAAAGGCGGCGCTCATTCAAAAGCATTTCAATTTCGCGCATGTTGATAGCGGCTCCCTGATGCGTGAAAATACATTAGCACGTATTTGGGTGTGGGCGGTAAGAAAACGAAAAAGAAAAAATATATGAACCTCAATTGAATATCACAACAATTTTGTGATTGGCTGTTATGTGTGGGGCCAGGGTGGGCCAAGCTTCTGACTGGGTGGGCCAGGCCCACCCTGGCCCCCCCGTGGAGCCGGGCCTGCGCTCACCATCACCATCACCACACACACACCATCATCGCCACACACACACACACACACACACACACACACACACACACACACACACACACACACACACACACACACACACACACACACGCACGCACGCACCATCAGCGCAACACACACCATCATCGCCACACACACACACTCATACACTATCAACACACACACACTCACCATCATAACCACACACACACACACACACTCATACACTATCAACACACACACACACACTCACCATCATCACCACACACACACACACCATCACACACACACACACACACACCATCATCGCCACACACACACACACACACACACACACACACCACACACACACACACACACACTCACCATCATCACCACACACACACACACACACACACACACACACACACACACACGCACACTCACCATCACCATCACCACACACACACACACACACACACACACACACAC
>NC_081168.1:381144-386144 GCF_012432095.1 Onychostoma macrolepis | reverse complement strand
CACCTCAATCCAGCACTTTCACAGCATCAGCTTCATTCTTCTCATATTCATTATATCACATTAGAGCTACAGATTCTAGTATTTGCCACTTACACTCTATGTGTACTTTCTAGGAAATCATTTGGATGATAAAACATCTGCTAAGAACATAAATGTCCATCTAACAGCTCAAACACATCAATGGAGTCTCATTGTAGGGATGAGTAGATTTCTCAGGAAAAGCAGCTCAAAGACTATGATTAGATTCAACATTATTTATAACTTTAGAGACACTGAAACTCCACAAGGACCATTAAGACATGCTTTGGTTTGGTTTCAAAACACTGAAAAACTACTAATAAACAGCTTCACTTCATGTTTAGGGTCTTCACGATCAAATTCATCAATGTGTTACAGGCAAATAAAATCAGTTTTATCATGTTTGAGGATCACCTGATCCAATTTTGATGAACGTTACTGATTTCAGCATGATGTAATAAATCAGAAGGAGAAATGATGTAAAAAATGTTAGTGAAGTTTTGAGCTGTTGGTGGCGCTAGTGGTGTTTGACAGCTAAATATATCTTCCAGAAGAAAGAGCTCAGAGAAATGATTCCTAAGAGATTTCCAGAGCTGAAAGCCATTTGTAAGCGGTGTCTCTTTCAGAAGAAGATGATCAGATGAGAGTCTGACTGATGATTATATAATAAGACACTCATGAAATGTTTCTCTGTGAGTCTGGTGTCACAGCAGGATCTGCTCAAGTCCACTATGATCCTGTTCTTCTAGATCTGTGTTACCTGCAGGAACTGGATGTGATCCTGTGTGTGTGAAAGCTGCTCCAGCTCAGCGTCTCTCCTCCTCAGATCATTGATCTCCTGCTCCAGTCGCTCCAGTCGTCCTTCAGCTCGACTCACTGCTTGCTTTTCCTGATCTCTGATCAGCCGTATCAGCTCAGAGCGGCTTCTCTCAATGGAGCGGATGAGCTCAGTAAAGATCCTCTCACTGTCCTCCACTGCTGTCTGTGCAGAGCGCTGTTAGGACACACAGTGATTCAGGCTTCAGTGAGTCTGAACTGAGACTGAGACAAACTTCTTCTTCTCCAGACTCACCTTCTGAGACTCCACAGTCTCTCTCAGCTGCTGAAGATCTTTCTCTCTCTGCTGGATTCTCTGCTGGAGCGTCTTCTGCGTCTCCTTCAGCTGCTTCTGCAGGACAAACACATGATAGTGAATCTCACAGAAAACTACTGGCACTAAATCATCATGTGATCAGATGAATCCAGTAAAAGTGCAGCTGATAACTAATGGCTGTAGGTTCAAACTCCAGAAGTGATGATCAGTTACATTCATCATATATTAACTAATATAAAGATTAAGGCTGTTTCACACTGCAAGGCTACGTATAGTAAAAGTGAAACTGGCACAGACGAAGAGCTTCACACTGACAGTGTTTCTGTGTTTTGTGTAATTAAGTTGCGGCTCTACACAGAAAATAAACAGACTATTGGATCATTACACTGAGTATTAACTTGAACACTAGTGTTAAATACCTGTTTCTCTGTCCTCTGGTCTGCAGTTGATACAGTGTCATGGTTTTTATGTTCAATAATCGTACACAGCATACATATACATTTCTGGTCAGTGCGACAGAAAACCTCGAGGAGCTTCTCATGTTTCTGGCAGATCATCTCCTGCAGTCGTCCAGTGGCTTCAGTCAAATTGTGTCTCTTTCCTTTAAAGAAACTCTCATGTTGTTCGAGGTGATTCTGACAGTAAGAGTTCAGACACACCAGACAGGACTTGACAGCTTTGTATTTTCTTCCAGTACAGACGTCACACTGCACATCTCCAGCTCCAGCGTCACAGTCAGCAGAGAGTTTGGTCTTCTTCAGTTTCTCCACCACTTCAGCCAGCATGGTGTTTCTAGCTAAAGCAGGTCTTGGACTGAAGGTCTGTCTGCACTGAGGGCAGCTGTAGACTCTCATCTGATCCTCCTGATCCCAGCAGCCTGTAATACAGCTCTTACAGTAACTGTGTCCACAGGGAATGGCCACTGGATCCTTCAGGAGATCCAGACACACTGCACACAAGAACTCATCCTGAGAAAATCTGGCTTCTGCCATTTTACTGCATGAATACAGAGACACAAACACACAACAGCTCAACTACACTTCAGTTTCTCTTTCCCTGAACTCAGGTGTTTCCTGCTTCTGTGTTTGAGTCACGTGTGTAAAACAGGCGTCTGCGAGTCTGTAAATCAGCTTCCTCATTCCTGCTCCTGTCTCTCTCTCTCTCACACACACACACGGTTTACAGGGACTCTCCATAGGCGTAATGGTTTTTCTACTGTACAAACAGTGTTTTCTATCCCCTTACCCTAAGCCTACGTTTTCTCACAAAAGTTTCTGCATTTTTAAATTTTTAAAGAAAAAAGCACAGTTTAGTATGTTTTTCAAGCCATTTGGTTTACCAGGACACAGCGGGTGTAAACCTCAGAAACCATGTTCATGTTGTTATAGCTATGCATTATACACATTTGTGTCCCCATAAATCATATAAACCTGTACACACACACACAACTGCTGATTTCAGTCGTCACTCAAGGATCTGACCGCAGCTCTGGTCATTATCTTGTCCGTGCCAAATTGCAAGAGAGAGAGCCTCGAAAGCAAGACTGAAACCAAACTGTGTTGTGTTTCGCAAGAAGTGTTTCACGAAATTGAAAACTGAGTCAAAGTCTGAGAATCAGTGTCTGGTTTTGCAGGTTTGGTGTGTGCTTCTGCTGTTTGAGTGACAGCTTTCAGAAACAGTGTG
Organism: Onychostoma macrolepis; assembly: GCF_012432095.1. Taxonomy (NCBI): domain Eukaryota; kingdom Metazoa; phylum Chordata; class Actinopteri; order Cypriniformes; family Cyprinidae; genus Onychostoma; species Onychostoma macrolepis. The sequence goes on along the minus strand of NC_081168.1, from coordinate 383,350 downwards.
ACAAGTGAAGATTGTGTGTGTAAGCAGCTGAAAAAAGCTGTAATACTGTAGACGTTTCTTAGTCTTCTGAGAAAAGACTTCCTCTGCCTCTCCTCGACAGACTCTCAGTTCTGCACAAATACAGTGTAAGTAAAGAGTATTTGGCTACAAATCAGTTCAACAGTTACGGGTTTGAGGCTGTGTGCTACAGTATTTACAGTACAAAGAACATTTCTTTGTATTTCTTTCATCAGCAACAAATGACCTTTGACCTCATCCCCTTCATTTTTCTTTTCTCCTAAAAATACACCGAGAAACAATAAATGCATTAAACTATACATTACAATTGTAGCAAATGAATAAATCATATAAATGAAAAATTCAAATAATGAATAAAACACAAATATAACAAATACATTAAATTATAAATTAAAATGCTGCATCGGGACGAGACCACGGGAATCAGAGAAGCCCTTTACACAATCTGACATGCTGCGGTTGGAACTGAACTGCGGGTTTCGTCTGGTCAGAGGAGAACTGACCCCCGACTGAGTCTGGTTTCTCCCAAGGTTTTTTTCTCCATTCTGTCTCGGAGGGAGTTTTGGTTCCTTGCCGCTGTCGCCTCTGGCTTGCTCAGTTGGGGACACTTAATTTCTAGCGATTATCGCCGATTTGATTGCACAGATACTATTTAAACTAAACTGAGCTAGACAATGACATCTCTGAATTCAATAATGAAATGCCTTTCACTGAAAATTGAAAATTGAGTGTTTAATCTTATCATTATACATTACTGACACTCTATCCTCCAATTTGATACTGTTAAGTGCTTTGACACAATCTGTATTGTTAAAAGCGCTATATAAATAAAGGTGACTTGACTTGACTTCAACAGGTCAGGTCTGCCCCAAAAACTCTTCCAATTGTCTATAAAACCTGTGTTAAAAAATCTGGAATCTGAGGGTGCAAAAAAATCAAAATACTGAGAAAATCTCCTTTAAAGTTGTTCAAATGAAGTTCTTAGCAATGCATATCACTAATCAAAAATGAAGTTTTGATATATTTACGGTAGGACATTTACAAAATATCTTCATGGAACATGATCTTTACTTAATATCCTAATGATTTTTGGCATAAAAGAAAAACTGATAATTTTGACCCATACAATGTATTGTTGGCTATTGCTACAAATATACCTGCTGCTTATGACTGCTTCTGTGCTGCAGGGTCACAGATGTGTATCATTAACATTCTGCTCTTAGTAATGTAATAATGTAATATTTGATAATGTTAAAGTTGAGGTTGTCGGTATGGTATCGTGGCCGTGGCTGATGAAGCGCTGCTGTGTTTGCAGGGAAGTGTTTCGCGGGCTCCGGAGATCTTCAGCGTCACGTGCGCTCTCACACAGGTGAGCGGCCCTACACCTGCGACACCTGCGGCAAGAGCTTCTCACGCACCGCGGTCCTGCGCAGACACCGCAGCGCTCACTGCAGCCGCGCAGACGCAGACGCAGACTCCTGCAGGAGCACCGAGGAGCTCAGCAGCGGAGCGCTGTGGGGACGAGCCATGAAAACCCTGCAGAACCACACCGACACCGAGCACTGAACTTCCTGTCATGTGACCTGCGGCGCTGCTCTCAGGGACGCCGTGCAGCGGCTAACTCTACATTAAACACCATTCATGCATGTACTGGAGTGATTCTTCCATTCTTCTGTGTGTGTGTGTGTGTGTGTGTGTGTGTGTGTGTGTGTCATTAGTTAGTGACCAAACCTGTTTTACTGACCGGTTAAAGTCAGACTCTTCCAGGCTTTTTTTTAAACATGTTGGATTCTGTTAAAATGTTTGGAATCATTAAGATTTTGTAATGTTACTGAAAGAAGTCTTTCAAAAAAGAAGTAATTCAAAACAGTGAAATATTATTCTAATGTAAAACACTTGTTTTCTATGTGAATATGTGTTAAACTGTAATGTATTTCTGTGATGTGCAGCTGTATTTTCAGCATCATTACTGCAGTCTTCAGTGTCACATGATCTTCAGAAATCATAATAATATGCTGATTTGCTGCTCAACAAACATTTCTGAATATTATCAATGTTGAACACAGTGCTGCACAATATTTTTGTGGAAACCGTGATACATTTTTTCAGGATTCACAGATGAATAGAAAGTTCAAAAGAACAGCATTTATTTGAAATAGAAATCTTTTGTTACGTTGTAAACGTCTTT
>NC_081168.1:303644-371144 GCF_012432095.1 Onychostoma macrolepis | reverse complement strand
ATCGCACATTATCATCAATCACACGCAAAACTCACAAATTCTCTCATTAAAAGCAACAAAGTGCAGATGTATGAATTACAAAAGTAATAGATTAATTGACCATATAGTTAGTGCTGGTCGGTTTTTCCATTTTTATCATTTAATTAAAATTAAGAAATTCTTTAATTAGAATTAAGCAAGAAGACGGGAGCGTATGGCAAGCCGTTTTAACTTTTATTCATTCTCAGGATATGACTTCTTGATATCAACAATTAAATTTTCACTAGTTAAATGTCACCATAGGCTGCCATTCAAAATCAATTGTTGATATCAAGAATTAATTTCTTACTAGTAACAATTTAATTCTTGATATCAACAATTGATTTTGAATGGCAGCCTATGGTGACATTTAACTAGTGAAAATTTAATTGTTGATATCAAGAAGTCATATCCTGAGAATGAATAAAAGTTAAAACGGCTTGCCATAGGAGCGAACTTCTTTTAACTGGAGCGCTGCGTTTATAGAATTCAGTTTAATGCAAGAGTCAAACACGTCCATGTTTACAGAACATTTATAGTTAATAATAGTCTACTGCTGTTATAACTTCAGTTATTCTGAATTATATTCTTGACTTTTGAGATTTTTTTAAAGCACTTTTCTCGTATTATTTCTGAACATATAATATGTATAAAAAGACAAGTTTGAACAAGATATAGTTGTAGTTCATGCATCTTTTCTGCAAAGATATTTAACAAGTGATTAGTTTAATATTTACATCATGTTGACAGCTTCATGTGTGCTGCACTCGGAATAGAATTTACTTTAACTAAAGGGTTAATAAAGAACAAGTTACTTGAATCATCTTCTAGTTACATTCTCAAGCCGACTAGTTAAACATAGTAAAAATCAAGAATTGGTCAAAAGTTTCGTATTTATTTATTTTTGCGATATCGCCAGCTACAGACAGCGTGGACAGCTGCGGTGATTATAACAGGAGATCTGAGAACACTGAACCTCTGGCTGGACTGAAGCAGGCATAATATTCTTTAATGTGAATGTTCTTTGCTTGCTTTCTTCATAATTTACTCTCTGTTTGAATAACTGTTGAAACTAAAGCGTTATAATTTGTAACTTGAAATGTTTTTTTATTAAGTTGTGATCACTTTAAACACAAATTCAGAATCAATCACATCTGTATGAACATCTGTCTGTCCATGTATGAGTCTGCAGTGTCTCTGCTCACCAGCAGAGGGCAGCAGTGACCCGCCGTGTGTGTGTGTGTGTGTGTGTGTGTGTGTGTGTGTGTGTGTGTGTGTGTGAGAGTGTGTGAGAGTGTGTGTGAGTGAGTGTGTGTGTGTGTGTGTGTGTGTGTGAGAGTGTGTGTGTGAGTGAGTGTGTGAGTGTGAGTGTGTGTGTGTGTGTGTGTGATTCCCACAGTGGTCCTGGAGGCCTTGCAGGAGGGCAGAGAGATCAATTGCTCTGGTAATTTAAGACCCTAAAGAGCAAGTAATACCTAAACAATGAGTCCGGCGCGAGTGTGTGTGTCGGGGCTAAAGGAGACAGTCTGCCTGGCTGCATTTAATCTCATCATCAGAGACCCTCCGTTTACCTCACTCACACACACACACACACACACACACAGACACAGAGAGAGAGAGAGAGAGAGAGAGAGAGAGAGAGAGAGAGAGAGAGAGAGAGAGAGAGAGAGAGTGTATTCTGTGAAGTCGCGCGACCGTTAATTTTCCCTCTGACCGTCTCCATGGAGACCGATAGTGATCACCGGTGACGGGTTCGGGTCGGTTCGAGGGTTTTGTCGCCGGTTCATTTTCCACTCGAGGGAGGAAGCGGTACAATGCTCTCTTTATGAGCCCGACAGACGCTTTATGATGTTCCACTTTATTGGGCTTTAGAGAGCCAGGGATTAAAGGTGACTGGTTTAGCACGGAGTACTTAAACCCCAGCGAACACGAATCACACCGACAGAACAACCGATCCTCTGCGTAAAACACCAACGATTCACTCCTTGATCTTAAAAACAATCAAAATAAAACAGGCCTGGATGTGTTTACGCTTCACTCGCTGAACGAATTTAGCTCGAAAGGTCAAAGAGTTCGTCTTGAATGTTGCTGAGCTGATTAAAGTGATTCACTGTTTACAAAAGATTCGTTCAGTGACTCCCGCGGCTCCCGAACACCGGAAGTGATTCACATGAGCGCGCGTGACCCACATTCAGCAGCTCGTCCTCCACAACTAAACACACTCCTGCGGAGGTGTACTTCTGAGATTAGGAGAGATCAGGAGGAGTGTTTCTTCATCAGGTTTGTAGAAATGTGTCTCTGCATCAGTGTCTCAGCAATGGATGCTCTGCAGTGAATGGGTGCCGTCAGAATGAGAGTCTGATAAAAACATCACAATAATCCACAGCACTCCAGTCCATCAGTTAACATCTGGAGAAGACAAAAGCTGAAACACATCCAGCATCAAGACATTTTTAACTAAAATATGACTCCATAATCCATAATAACGCTTCCTCCAGTGAAAAAGTGCATCTGCTGTTGTCTCTCGCATCAAAATCCAGCCACATATTTGTTTAGAGCTGTTTTGTCTTGTAAACGCTGCTTGATCTGCAGATTTCTCTCCTGATTCACACCAGAACACTGTTTCACTGGAGGAAGCGTTATTATGGATTATTGTGATGTTTTTATCAGCTGTTTGGACTCTCATTCTGACGGCACCCATTCACTGCAGAGCATCCATTGCTGAGACACTGATGCAGAGACACATTTCTACAGAGCTGTCCCCATAAACACACATAAACACAAACTCATGCTAATCTCAGGGTGAGGAGACTCAGTGAATCGTCATGTTTGGCTCATCTGTTCCTCTAAAGTTGTGGCGGTGAATCTAAAGAGACAGTGTGAGGAGTCTTACAGAACTGCAAAGCATCTGTCAAAGAAACAGCACACGGTTTATGTTCAGAATGTTCTGGCGTGTGTGCAGTCCATCAGATCCGTAGACGCGTCTCGTTTACATCGAGGTAAAGCGATCTGGAGCGCTTCAGGCCGTGACTCTGCTTCCATCAGTCCATCAAGCGTCTCAGCGAGCGCTGTCTGACGCTGTTTATTTTCCTATCTGTCCTGCGAAGAGAAGCCCAACATCTGCTGGGCATTACGACCCGCGACTGCTGCACTAATTTAATATTTACTCTGTTTTGATCCTCCACCTCTAATCACCGGCCGCCCGGGATCGGCTTTCTGAGAGAAACTGTTCGAAAGCCGAATCAAAACGTTATTTTAGCATGTTTATGGAATCAAAGCGGGGCTCAGAAACACAGATCGGATCCCTCTCGAGCCACACTACAGTATTTACAAGAACACAAAACAAACAATCAGCACTGAAGCACCTGAAATACATATAAATAAACCCTCTGAAGGTTCTGACGGTCTTCAGAAAAGATTCAAAGGCGTTTTGTTTTCATCTTTGCTCCGTGTAATACCTGATAAACACGTGTCGTTTAAGAGAAGTGGCTGTATTTCTGCTGCTCCATCAGCGCCACCTGCTGCCAGAGACACACACACACACACACACACTCACTCACACACACACACACACACACACACACACACACACACACACACACACACTCACTCACTCACTCACACACACACACACACACACACACACACACACACACACACACACACACACACACACACACACACACTCACTCACTCCTCACTCACTCACTCCTCACTCACTCACTCACTCCTCACTCACTCACACACACTCTCTCTCACACACACACACACACACACACACACACACACACACACACACACACACACACACACACACACACACACACACACACACACAGACTATACACACTCATACTCAGCCGGAGCAACGCAATCAAGCTGATGTGGGTTTAAACAACTCAGATATTTCATGGAGCAGATAAAATACATATAATCATTTATTAATCAGTTATCATTTTGACTGAACTCTTTTCTTTATTTAAAGGCTGAAATGTGAGGTTTACCACTTTATGAAACTTTTTCACAGCTTTATTTGAACACTTTGTGCATGTTATCAGATAAACTGCTGTAGGTCACGTTCTCATTTAAATCCGGACATCGCTGGTAATGTTATTGTTTTAGTGTTCATGCAAACAAATATTCATGTAATTTGTTGTTTGTTGATTTTAAATATAAAACTTGGTGAAGTGATTTATGTGTCAGTACTTTTTGAACATCTCCAGCACATTAACCGTGATAACCGTGATCGTTACTGATACAGTGATCACTCAGTTTAGACGTTTAAAGGTGTCAAAAATAATCAATCTGTCATTATTCTAAACCTGTGAGACATTCTGTCGTCTGCGGATCACAAAGAAAGATGTTTTGAGGAACTAAACAACACTGTTGACTTCCATTAAATGACCAGAACAAGAACAATGAGACATCCTCAGAGCATCTTCTTCTGTGTTTCAGTGCTGAGAGAAAGTCTAACAGGTCTGAACACGAGAGCGAGTACATAACGACAGAATGATGATTTTACAGAGAACTGTCCCTTTAACACAGAGTTTTATTACACAGCTGTCTGCAAACCCTTCAATATTCCATAATCATCACTCATCTGACTCTTTCTGACCAATCACACGATCACAGACTCATCGATCTTATCAATCTCAGCTAATCATCATCAGTGTGCGCTGGATTTGATCACAGCACTGTATCACACAGAAATATCTGTTTATATAAATGCTGATATGTTTGGTGTGGGGACTGAAGACCTGCTCAGATCTCAGATAATAAAACATATACACTATATGAATAATGAGCTATTGCTGGTTGTTGTTGATTTATTGCTTACAGTTTTTTTCAACAGCTTACACACAAAACAAACTGTTACGTTAATGACACTTAAAACATGATACCAGAAGTCATCAATACACTGTGTAAAAGCTTAAATCGCAGGTAAATGAGCGACTGTTTCTGTTTATTTCTTCTGAGGCGTCACGTGTCTGTCATGTATATATGTGTTATATGTGTTATATATGTTGTTATATGTGTTATATATGTGTATATCTCACCACTTCTCTGGCTCTGCCGCCGAACCCGTCTCTGGCTCTGGGTCTGGCTCTCTTCGCTCCTCCGGGCTCTTCTCTGATGGATGAATCGATCAATCCGAGCGCTTTATTCCGAGTTTTCACTGTTTTTACGCTCGCTTTGAATAATAATGTTATATCTGCAGCCATCACTGACACGTCGCCGCTCTGACGTCACTCGCCGGCGACCGGAAGCGCGTGGCTACGCAACAGCTGTAGTACACTCAGCATTCTAGCATACTAATACTGTCTGCAAGAGTAAGAGTAGTATTGTAGTATGCTGTCCCGTGTCAACACATACAGTCAAACCAAAGTTTATTCAGACACCAGCTTCAACATTTCTCACATTATCACAGTTTATTCGCTATAGTTTATAAAATGGTAATAAAATATGAGAAGAACTCTGCATCAGAACAAACTGATCTTGATAATGTCAGATAACTTTGATAGACTAACTTTTGTCAGCAGTTAAATTTAAGAACACAATTAGATAAAACCACCCGTAGTCAGGGTTACTGCAGGATTAAAGAGGCGTTAAAAGGCGTTATTCACCTTTCCACAAATGTCTTTAAAAGTTCTCACATCAGAGCAGAAGTCTTACATTCATGAATCACTGCATTAAAAAAATAATATCTTCCTCATTATTTTTGTCTTGTTTTCCAGAATAAACATCTACACATTTTAAATCAAGATACTTTTACTGGATATTCAAAACTGAAGTCTTGATTTCTAAAAAATAAATAAATAAATGAAGAAAATTATGTTTGTAATTACTACTAATAATTAGAACTAATATCTGCCAATGGGGAATGAAAACATGTTTTCCCTTTGAATTAAGTTTATTTTTTTCTGAGCCCATTGGCTGATATTTGTTCTTGTTTAAATCATAAACTCTTTACTTCTTAAATAAATTGATCCTTGATTTAAGAATCGAGATCTTTAAGACATTTGCACTGGAAAACAAGACAAAAATAACAGCACTTTCTGTAGTGTTACAGAACTTATTTCCTCAGCTTGTGAGCAGAGATGTGCAGACTATGTAAAATGGATTTATTTATTTTTATTTAAACTTTGAAGCATTGCTAATACAAAACATTTACATTTAGAGAACATACTGACATGTATTCCATTCAATTTATTGCTTTTATTAATTACTCATCTCCATTACTTGGTCTTAAAAGTCCTAAATTTACCTTCATGAAACTTGAGAAACCCAGGTATATATTCTAAGTTTCACATACATATATAGACTAATACGTGTTAGTCAGTCTCAAAAGTAGGTGGTGAATTTAGGTAAACCTGTGCTTTACACACACACACACACACACACACACACACACATACATATATATATATATATATATATATATATATATATATATATATATATATATATATATATATACAGGGTGCGATTCGTGAACCAACCAGAGGGGGAGATGTTTTGGGGAAAAAACTTTATTTTTACTTTAAATATCACAAATCACAGCAATAAATATATAGATTATTTTTGACAGCTGTTACAGAAACATTTTTACAATAAATATTCTGATTTGACCTTGAGATTAGATAGCTGCAATATTTGACCACTATAATACTTGGTTACAGTGACACAAATAGTTCTCATTTCTGCGAGGAATGCAAAAACAATCAGGAGTTAATGATATTTTGATCAGAATAATGACAGGCTGTATTCAATCGCGTTTGCTTCCATATTTTTGAATAGTGCTTTGCTACACAACATTCAAACTAACTTTACTCCAAAAGTGTGCGCATAGCTATGTGTTCACACGTCTATGCTTAAAGGCATAAAGATCTCAATGATGTTGAGTTGTGTTTGTCAGATGATATGGATCTGTAATTATTAGAAGTCACACTGAAACAGTAGAGAATGGAAATGTGAGCAAACATTAAAGACTAATTACTGCGGGTCATTAACAGTGAGGCTCACAATCGGACCGCAAAAGACAGGGTAAACTGTTGTGTTGATTTAGAGCCGTCCAAACACACCGACACACGTGCACGCGCTCCGCTGAGACCCGCCCGCGACGCTCTTCGGAGAACCGCAGATTACCCTCCAATGAAACCGGATCTGAGCTCTAATTAAGCCCTACAGAAAATGCCATTTTATTATTTGCATGGCTTCCTCTGGCATTCCTGTATAATGTGGCATCGGGGCTTTGATGTGAGCGCGCCTTTCATCGCTCGCTCCCGCGTCAATAAACACAGACCGAGGTAAAGATACTCAAACCGAACTAAAGATACGCGTATTTAACGTGTTGTTGACGTGTTAAAATTCACGTGTTTTTGGCCCTTTTGGCCTTCCATAGACGTGCGCTGTTCCTCAGTGACGCGCGATCAGAGCGTGACATTCTCTCAGAATTAAAGTTTATGAAGTGACATATCAGCACTTTATTTACAGATTACACCTTGGTGATTAAACCTCTGAAATAACAGCTGAGAGTCTTTTAAACACTCTTAAAGTGTCACGAATCTGGTTCACGGCCTTCCGTCCGACTGCCACAAGAGGTCGCCTTTCCATCATATTGACTCTCACACCACACATCACAATGGACTGCATTTCCCATCATCCATTGCACTGATCACACAGCTGTCACCAATCACAAGCTCACCTGAAATCTATTACACCCACACTATAAAACACAGATTCCTGATCTAGTTGCTGAGTATTGTTTAGCGTTTATCACCGTGATAGCTGATAGCTACTTTATGGAGCCTGCTCTATTTTTCATTGCCTTGCCTGATTTTCTGGTTCCCGATTCTTGCTACATATCTTAGATTAACCCTTTGCTTGCCATTTCGGACTGTGTTTGCTCCTCAACCTGGATTTATGCTCACGTTTACGGATTGCCCCTTTTGTCCAGCCCTCTGGATTACGTTTGCTGTCGTCTGACTCAAGCCTGTTTAGGAATGCTCTTTTGTCTTGCCTGTGCCATACCTGTTTGCTGATGTTTGACTGTTTCTAACTAAAAGCTTGCACATGGATCCATACGCCTCACGTCTCGTCGGTTCCGTTACATAAAGTAAAGGAGGAAAACCTCAGGTCACAAATTTAGGTTATAAAAACATTGTAGGAACATTTTGTTTTAAAAGATTTAAAATGCCGAAGTTTCTTGCCAAGATTATAACGTTATTTAAAGGTTACGAAAGCATTTCTCACAACATTCTACAAACTTTTCTCACCCAAAATATATTGTTATTTGAATGTTTATTTTTTAATATTTTAAGAAGGTTAAGCTTCAGTTTTCTTCAGACACGATTATAATGTTATTAGAAGATTCAAACACAAATAACATCATGAGGACGTTCTGAGAATGCATTTTCAACGTTATGAGAATATATATCAAATATTTATACAATTAAAAGAGAATTCAATAAACATCACTTTAAGAACATTTTGTTCTAACATTTATATAACTTTAAAAAAAAAATGTTGTTGAAATTTGTGAGAATGTTAACCTCACTTTGCTTTTAATTCACTATCTGCAACAACATTTTTTTTCTTTTTTTATTCACAATGTATTTATTTTTTTCTCTTGCTTATTGCATATTATGTTCAGGCATGTAAATTATACATTTATAAATGTATTTGTGTTTAATTTTGTTGCAAAATAGAATTGACTATTAGACAAGTGCGTCGATGGTTGCTGATGTCACTTGCGCGCCAGCTCGTGGTGAGAGAGATGCTAGCCGTGTTTCGGCTGTCTTAACCATCCTCACCAATTCTTCTTTAAATATATGCAGGGGCGGACTTAACCAATAGGCGAGGTAAGCGGCCGCTTAGGGCCCCGGGGAATCAGGGGGCCCCGTCTGATATTCGCGAAACGTACTTGGCAAATGCACCAGTATGTATTTGTGTTATGGAGAGCTTCAAATGTTCACTCACCACTCAAAACAGTGAGTTTTTGTCAGGTGCGGAGTTCTGCAAGCTTGTGAATCCTCTCATTATAATAACGTGTAGATACGATGTAAATAAGAGATTCATTGTGCAGAGAGCTTATTAACGGAACATCGTGAGATCGCGATGAACTGAAGTGAGTGACAGCTTTTTGACTTCTCAAAATAGGGTTGATCGACGTGTGACAACACCGGTAATACCGTGGTGGAGAGTCGTTTGAGTTTTCCCTCTTTTCCTTGCTTTCCTTCAGTTTTAAATAGCTTGTAAAAGCTCCGTGCACATTTTACTTTCACTTTCAAATCTGTGGCAATTTGGCATGAAGCAGTTGTTTGTTTTTAGTTCGTTTGAGTTTTTCCATTTTCCCTCACTTTCCTTTGCTTAAATAGCTTGTAAAAGCACCGTGCGCATTTTACTTTCACTTTAAATTAGCCGCAATTCAGCAACAAAATACAATGCAGAACATAGCCTATAACTTTTATTAACAAAACGAATAAAAATGCACCATGCTATATGCCAGTGGCGGCTGCTGGTCTTTCAAAGAGGGGAAGCTCATTTTCGGCCTACATCATAAAAATTGTCCATTTATTTATACGTAAATTCTGCCCTACGTTCCTGTTCAAGAAAATGCTCTGTGACCCTGTCGTACCCACTTTTCCAGTGACGCTAGCCTACTGTATGAATGAATGAATGAACAATCAAAAAAAAAAAAGATATTAAGCTCGACGGAGGAAATGTGGGAATTAGGTTAAACTGAAACAAGGAATGTGGTATAATAGGGTTGTCACGATACCATAAAAATGTCTTACGATACTATACCAGCTTAATTTATAATTCAATTCTACAAAATGAATCAAAATGTAATAAATAAATACATGTAAGTGAAAACAGACAATATTATTCTCTGAATACTTAATGTGAATGAATGACTGGCTATTGTTATCCATGAAATGATCTAAACAAAACTCATCTTAGCACTGCACAGAAGCTGCATGAAGTGACATTTAGATGTGGCATTTATTCATTTAGACTGTATTTATAATTGCATAAATAATGTTATGAGATTAATGTTTTAAATACTAAATTCTGAATATAGAAATATGTTGGAAAATAATGTAATATGCCTACTTTTAGACGGGAAACTTAAAAACGGCCAGCAGGTGGCAGAAGTTCGTGATTGAATCACTGAGTCATTCAAATGATTCTTTCAAAACGGCTGAATCCTTCAGGAGCGAATCAAATGACTGTTTTTATGAATGGCTCAGTGAATCAGTGATTCTCCCAAATCAACGCGGATTTGGATCAAACACAAACGAAACAAAACCAGCACTCTTGCTCGTGTCGTATTGCCTAAGTGTCAGGAGCATTTTTTGCTCACATATCTTGAAATTTCCGAGTTAGCAGCATGTATATTAAAACATAACATTATAAATGAATTAAAAAAAATATATAATGATTGATAAGAACCAAGTGCAAAGCCGCTATGGGACTGAGCTCGAATAGCTTCAGCGACTCTTTATAGAACAAAATCGCTGTCAATCAAAAGGAGATGCAGACCCTCCAATCATCACGCAGAAGCCCGGAGTCCAGGCCACTCCTCCATTCACCTCCAGAGACGCTGAGCGTCCGGGGGCGGGACATAATCACAGCATTTATCCAATGACCGTCTAGTTTAGAAGCACTGAAAAAAAACTGATCAAAGCAGCCCCATTGAAGTCAATGGACGCTCGGCTTCAACGGAGAAATACACTGAAGCTACGGGAGTGTATGAGAAGGAAATCGAGTCCGACCTGCTGTGTGTAGCTGATTCTGAACGAACTCGTCTTCGAGATGAACGTGTTCTAACGCATTTTTAGTCAATACAATGTTAACACAATAGTACATATTTGACCATTAATTTTCTGACATTATAGGGGAAGCTGAGCTTCCCTTGCAGTCTTAAAGAAATCCCCACTGATATATATATATATTCTAATGTCGTCTTTTGTGATCCGAAAAAGAATAAGGTAGCTTAATATTAATATGACTTTAGAACAGCATCAGGTTGACTAAATATTTAGGCTACTTAAGTTGTGAAGGGGTAATAGTTATAATAAATAATAGCTATAGCTATAATGAGAGAGAGCTAATGAGCAAAATAAGGGCTAGGCGTAAAAGAGCATTATTGTGTTGGGGCCCTGTACCTGAAATTTGATTAGGGCCCCCAAATCACTAAGTCTGCCCCTGAATATATGCCCAGGGCTGGACTGGTAATCGGGCATACCGGGCATTTTCCCGGTGGGCCGACGCACTGAGGGGGCAGACAGAATTGTTTTTGTTTTTTTTGCCAAGGACCATCACGAGCAGCCAGTGGGCCATTGGTTTGTCTCCTGTATTGACAGCATAAACCACCCAATCACAATGCGCTATAGATGGAGCCATGAAGTGTTTTGCTCCGCCTATATAAAGAACATTTCACCCCAACTTCTTCCTCGTCGGCTTTTCCCACGTTTTCACAGCAGCTTCATCAAGAACAGGCTTGCTCTGCGGTGAGTGATGCGGCGTAAAGAGCCGGGATGAGGAGGAGAGGAGAGAGCAGCTGAAGCAGTGAAGTGCTTGATCGGGACTCGCAGCGGAGGCAGGCAATACGCAAACACTTTTTAATAAAAGGTAAATTTGTCCACCACGATTTTTGGCCAAGTCATGTCAAGTGTGTTCATAGAGGTTTCCATGGGCCAATGCGAATAAATCTAGATCTAAATTAGAAAAGACACCATATTGTCAGACCTGACGTTTTTTTATTATCCAAAACAACTAGATGCAATGATACATATCTACTCTACCAGTCAGAAGTTATTGAACATTTTTGAATGTTTGTTTTTTTAAAGAATTCTCTTCTGCTCACCAAGCCTGCATTTATTTTATCCAAAATACAGCAAAAGCAGTAATATTGTGAAATATTTGTACTATTTAAAATAACTACTTTCTATTTGAATATATTTTAAAATGTAATTTATTCCTGTGATGCGCAGCTGTATTTTCAGCATCATTACTCCAGTCTTCAGTGTCACATGATCTTCAGAATTCATTCTAATCATTCTAAGAAATATTTATTATTATTAATGGATTCTTTGATGAATAGAAAGATCCAAAGATAAGCATTTATCTGAAATAAAAAAGCTTTTGTAATATTATACAATACACCGTTCAAAAGATTGGAGTCAGTATAAGTTTTGTTTAGTTTTTTGGGAAAGAAATTATGGAAATTAATACTTTTATTTAGCAAGGATGCTTTAATTTGATCAAATATGACGATAAAGACATTTATAATGTTACAAAAGATTTCTATTTCAGATAAATGCTGTTCTTCTGAACTTTCTATTCATCAAAGAAAACTAAAAAAATTATATTCAGCTGTTTTCAACATAATAATAATAATAATAATAATAAATGTATTTTGAGCAGCAAATCAGAATATTTGAATGATTTCTGAACAATCATGTGACTGGAGTAATGATGCTGAAAATTCATCTTCAATCACAGGAATCAATTACATTTTAAAATATATTCAAATAGAAAACAGTTATTTTAAATAGTAAAAATATTTCACAATATTACTGTTGTTGCTGTATTTTGGATCAAAGAAATGCAGGTTTGGTGAGCAGAAGAGACTTCTTTCAAAAAAAAATAATGAAAAATCTTACTGTTCAAAAACTTTTGAATGGTAGTGTATATCATATATATTTATGGTGGTGGGCCACCAGGACCAAAAAATGCCAGGGCCGATTTTTTGTCCCAGTCCAGCCCTGGATGTGCCTGACCTGTTTCATTGCATTAGTGATCGGAGGATGCCGTTTGTGCTCGAAGAGATCAGACTGTGTTTCATCGTATCGTGGTCGTTTTGGATTTACGCCAGGAGGGGGAAGACGAGCTGGATTTCACTACGGATGGATTGCGCAATCAGAGGGCTTGATCGTAAAGACGGAAAAGTTTCTTCATCGTTCGTTTCGGCGAGAACTCTGTAGGCACCTATACACTCATATTGACTGAACTGAGCCAAACACACTTCTACTTCTTTCAAGACTTCGGTATTCGTCTATTTTTTTTTAACTGTTTTGGACTATTTCCTTTCTATTTTTTTGCTCTTCAATTGTAATTGTTGATTGACAGCTTTACTGTTCAAGGGCTGAATTTAATCAGCTAAATTCATTAGTTGATTTATTGTTTGAATGTGTGAAAAGGTTTTAAAGCATATTGCAAAGCAGTAAAAAGAGAAGAAAAGAAGATCTACTGAATACAAAAAGTATACTCTAAAACTGATTTCTGTGTTTGTCTTATTCAAGCAGTTAGTGACTAAATTGAGATCTGAATTGCATACAAGTGCAGACACTTTTCATTAACACAGTTTATTTGAAATTCTGTGTTCAGTGTGCGACCCGAACCCGAGACTCCAAATACTGTAATAGAAATTTGTACTTAATTGGTGAGCTCAGACCCAGTAGATATTTTTCCTCCTTTCATTCATATAAATCTAACACGCGGGTTACACAGTCAGATGTGATCTTGTGTTTGTGTGTTTGTCTAAACTGGAGAAATGTTTGAGTTTGTTCAGAATCTGTTTCTCATATTCATCTGAAGGTGAAATGAGCTTCAGTTAAACTCTCAGCTGCTGGATTGCAGTGAAATGATCGCTCAGGAGACAGAAACACTCCAGAAACCTTAAAATCAGCAAATCTTAAACAGAATCAGTGTTTTTATAATGACATCAAATAAACAGAAGAGTGAGATTCTCACGAACACGATCAGATCCACACCATCCTCACGATGATCCACAGAAACTCCCTGAACATCTGTGTGTTTGGTGTTTGCTCCTCAAACCCTCGCATCGCTCCAAACCTTTCATCCACAAAACACTAAAGACACGAGCAGATGATGACAGAATGATGATTATCAGCTGAACAATCCCTTTAAGTTTTATAATTGTGCTTTGAAACCAGATCTGGAAACGTTCTCACAAATTTCACTTACGTTATTTTAAAGGTTATATAAATATTAGGATAAAATGTTTTTAAAAATTTGTTCTTATGACTTTATTAATATTTGATTTACGTTCTCATAATGTTCTGAGATCAATATTCTCAAAACGTCCTCAAGATGTTATTTGTACTCGATGAACATTCTAAGAAATCATATACAATAACCTTTAAATAACATTATCATCCTAAGATTCTGACCTGCGTCATCAGTTTTATTATTTAATGTTCACACATGGATAAATGTTTGCTATCTAAGTTCAATTTTGTGTAATTATTTTGTGTACCTGTGTTTTCTGAATGAGAAGCTGGTGTTGGATTACAAATTTATAAAATGTTAAATCTAGGTTCCAATGTAACAGTATATAAACTGAAGAAGTTATATACATTGTATTTAGCATTTATGGTGAAGATGATGACATCAGATGAACGATTGTGATATACAAAGTTTGTAGCAAGAGGTTTCTGTCAGTTCCTGTTCTCTTATTGTAAGTCAAATGAGCCAGATGACGGAGACTCTCACCTTTTGTTTGTAATGGCTCTTGGTGCCCCTGCCCCAATCTTTGGGCAGTTATGCTGATTGGATTAGGACAGATTAAATGGGGCAGGTTGCTATACCTGAATACTTCATTTGCATGCTTTGTGTAAGGTCGTCACCCTGTGCTTTGTTTCCATTCTTAAGCACTGCCCCCTAAATGTATATAAACTACAATGTATCACTGCTTTAGTGAGACTTGGATGACTGCAGCGGCGCACAGCGAGTTCTCAATAAAGAGTAACTTCTGTATGAAAGATATCCCAACGTTTCCTGGTCTCTGCTTCGATGAGGAAAAAGTTTCCAACAGTTTTGGTGCCGTGACCCGGATAGAGCTCCTCACCTGAATCCAGATTGAATCTTCAAGTTCAACAAAGATCTGACTTCGTTCCAGACTGAATCTTTATGTACAACCAAGGGTTGGTGAGTGTCACTCCTTTAACCTTTAAGACCAGTACAAATTTGTTATCCTCTGCGCCGTCAGAGAAGAGTTAACAGACAGCTGTAAGTTATCCTCTAAAAATGTCCTTTTAGAGATGAAGGTTATCCTCTGTTCAGGCAGGGAAGATTAGCATCACATGCTAATATTTGTTATCCTCTGTTTCGGCAGGGAAGATTAGTGTAAAGTGCTAGTAATCTGTGTTATCCTCTGCTTTGCCAGGGAAAGTTAACAATAGTTGATCTGTGTTAACAAGCGTACCCTCTGTTGATCAGAGAAGTTTTAGTGTTTTTGATTATGTGGTAACAAAGAAACTCACAAAATGTTTAGAAAGAATGCTAGACTGATCCCCACAACTGAAAAAGGTGGTCTCGCGACTCCTTTGTGGTCAGATAGCGAATTCAAATCACTGTTAGGAGTGCAAATGAACCTAATAGTCACTGAGAAAGTTAGACAAGAACTAACTCAGAAATATGAGATCCATCCAGACAAGACTTGGTCTGTAGATGAGTGTAAAAAGGTATTAGGAGCATGTATTCGTATGAACAATGTGAAAGGCATTATCTGCTGCCACAGAGAATTTGGTTTAGCGCTAGCTACACAACAGTCTCAGCGTAACTCAGAGCTAGAGGAACAGAACAAAGAGCTCCGTGCTAGAGTATCCTCTTTGACTAAGAAATTGACAAAAACTGATGTGGAAGAAGTTAGTCAGCCTGATAACAATTATCCTGACTTACAAGCTTTCTTTAAAACAGGTGTAACCATCCAATCAGTAACTGATGTGCCTGTAGATTCAGTGAAGGTATGTGGCGCTACGAGAAGATCTCAGAGAATTGAGGGAATTGAAAGTGTTCCTCCCGA
The DNA here is from genome assembly GCF_012432095.1 of Onychostoma macrolepis. Classification (NCBI taxonomy): domain Eukaryota; kingdom Metazoa; phylum Chordata; class Actinopteri; order Cypriniformes; family Cyprinidae; genus Onychostoma; species Onychostoma macrolepis. The sequence continues at coordinate 355,291 of NC_081168.1, read as the reverse complement.
CTCTTCTGTCGTCCCAGTACAAACTGTTGCCAAAGCGCTAGGACCTAAAGATATAGAGAGGCTATCCCAGAGCTTACCCTCAGCACGCACAGATTTTTCTGAATTTAGAAGAGCACTGTTCAGCAAAATGCGTCTCTACGACATGTCGTTAGCAGAAGTCACACAGCTGATGTCACAAATTCTAACTGAATCTGAATTCAACAGTTTTGAGTCTGCTGTTACTTCTGAACTACAACATGCCAGTAAAGGCGATTTGAGAGAAGGTGTTTTGAAAATTCTAAAGAATATCATGGGACCCAAAATAGACTGGTCCAGAATCACTAACTGTGTGCAAAGGAAAGAAGAAACTGTGAGTGAATACACTGAAAGGTTTTGTCAGTCAGCTGTAACGTACAGTGGAATAGTGGATGATTCTGAAAGTGTGCTTGATGACAAAGGACCACTAGTTCGAACATGGTTTGATGGCCTTTTATCAGAGTACAGATCAGCTTTGCCATTCTTAGATCTAACATGGTCCACTGGAAGCTTGCAAAACAGCTTGGACAGGTTAGCTACTTGGGAAAGAGACTCTGATGTTAAAGCCAGAGTAAAGATTGCAGCAGCGTCCTTTAAGGTTAACACAGAGAACCGACAGAAACGTAAGTGTCCTAAGAAGGAGGGCAGTTGTCATTACTGTGGTAAACCTGGACACTGGATGAAAGAGTGTAGGAAAAGCAAAAAGACATTAGGAGAAATGAACAGCTTTACTCAGCTTCTACTCAGTCTACTCAGTACTCTGAAGCAGCCCCTCCCCGCTTCACCGAACTGTTGGAGCAGTTTGCTCAGGTGTTAACTGTTAGGGCTGTGAGTGCTTAATTCCCCAGTAATGTACAACAAAGCTGAAAGATTCTTTGTAAATAAAACTACAGGAAGGTTACTGTCACTTCCTTCCATTGAGAGAATGCTAGTTAAGTACACTCACAGCCGTCAAAGCTATACTACAGCACACTCCAGTCACTCACCTGTCCTCTCTGGGTTATGATGTTTGTTATGACTGATGTTCCATTAGAGGATGGAGATGTCACACACTAAAGTTTGCACACCACCTACAGGGATAGGATAGGACACATGGACCAGTGAGGAGCCCAGGGAAGAACCGAAGGCAACAGGCTTCGGGGGCCAACCCTGTGGTGAACATCCCCTCATAGGCCTTCCCCATCCACTAGTCCACCCTCACCTCACTGTTCTTTAGGTGTCACGGGAATTAAGAAACAGGAAAAGAAGGATCAACAATAGCAAACTCGGACCGAACAGAGGATACAACCCTAGTGTTTGCAGTATTTTACAACAAATACTGCTCTGTCGTCTTTTGGTTTCTTTCTTACTCTGTGCAGATACCACTTGATGGCTGTCCTGAGACCCATACGCACCAACCTCCTCACCTGCGTATGAAGCCACAACCTCTAAAAGACAACTAGACCCACTGCCGAGCCAACTGTCACAGAAGACAGAACAAAGAAAAAAAAAAAAAAAATACACAACGCAGAGAATCACATACGAGAACTTCAGTCATCCATCAACATGATCAAGATTGCCATACTAGTCCAACAAGACATTCTTGATCTTTCAGCAAAATTACACTAGATGACTGAAGATAATTTTTCATAGTTCGGAAACCTGTTTAGGTAAACCCTGGCTGTGGATCAAGGAAATAGCAATTTTGCTGTTGTTTTCCTACTGGTGTACTATCTATGTGTCCACAGTATCAAGTGTTTCATTCAACAAATGATCCACGCCCATCACAAGGAAATGACAGTTCCAACCAGAAAAGACTATTACCCGTAAGAACTTCACGGACCCTAGCTGCATGTTTGTTTCTGTGTCAGCATGCCGTTCGTCACTACAGACAATCAACACAGAGCAAGTGCTATGTGCCTGTAACGCTCACAAGTTGTCACAAGAATGAACTTTTAAGTGTCTAAATTTGTATTTTGTGAGAGTTATTAGAACTCTCAAAGGGGAACTGTTAGATATCTCAATGTCTCCTGGTCTCTGCTTCGATGAGGAAAAAGTTTCCAACACTGGTCAAACCTGTGCAAACAGAGGACATTTTTGTGTGGAGTTTCAGAGAAAACATTGAGCAAACTGAAACAGAGAAATGTGTCTTTCTTTGGAGAACTGAATGAATGGTTTGGGCTAAATGAAGCAGTTATAGTGTGTTACAATCAAGAAAAACTGAAACTCAAATTATTAACAAGCTGTAACCTGAAAATAAAAATGAATTCTGAGGTTAAGAGCTAAATGTTTGACAATAAAAACAGCGGCTTGTGACGCCGGAAGACAGAAGAACACAAAACACTGGAAAGGGAATAATGAAAATGATTTATTGACTCTGTGATCATTTGAACTGAAAAATCATTTTGATAGTAATAATATAAATTGTGACACTACGATAAAAATTAATTGATTGGTTTCAATCAACACAAATAGAGAAAAACACAGAAACACATGGTCACTCAGCAGGACTCACACAATTCATCCCTGTTTGGATCCTAAGGAATGAATGGTGCTAAGCTAAACGCTAACATAGTTGCACCGTGCGCTAGAGTGATTAAGTGCACGCACTGAGACGGGAGAGGTACGTATCAACTCGTCTAAGTTGAGGGAAGAACATATTAGAATATGGAAAACTGTTGGCGTTTTCCTTTAAGAACTGCCGCTTTCTCTGGTAGTGGGTGGAGCTAATGCGCAAACGACAATATCATTGGCTGGCGCTCACCTATTATCCTCCCTGTTTTGATTTCAGCAAATCAATTCGAGCGAACACAGACAACGTGATTAATATTCATGAACCCAGCAGCTCATTAATCCTTAGTGCGTTTTATATTGTTATTAGTAGTAGAATTCGTAGTCGTTTTATCTTATCAATTTTTTCCCCCTTTTTTTTATAGAAACACTAAATGACAAACAATATCTTAAGCACCACCACCAGTCCTAAGTTCAGTCAACATGACAAATATGCATTCATACTTGGTTATTATAATTACTAAAGTTCTAGCATCATATAATATTAAATTATCATAATATCATATTATAATGCTTGACTGACTGATGCTAAGTGTCAGTAGATAAATAGTGTAGATTAATGTACAATGTTGTATAATAATTATTTATTCTATTTAGTGTCCATTTCATTAATTTAACATATTTAATATTGGGGACATCCAAGTTATTTGACATTTGAATTTTTTTTTTTTAAAAGTAACGCAATAGTTACTTTCTCTGGTAATTAGTTACTTTTATGATGATGTAACTCAGTTACTAACTCAGTTACCATTTGTGAGAAGTAACTAGTAACTATAACTAATTACTTTTTTAAAGTAACATGCCCAACACTGCTCGTCAGTCTATTCTGATTCATAAGCACAGTTTCACTGATGATCCAGAACCAACCCAAAACCCAGCATAGAGCGGCTGAGTGAATGTGGTCTGGACTGTGTGGATGAGTCTCATTGTGTCAGAGACGCTGTAGAAGGACAGAATTCCTGCACCGTGATCCACAAACACTCCTATTCTCCTGACGATGGGCTTCACATAGATATCAGTCCATTTGTTATTGTGTCTGAATGAGTATCTGGAGCGAGAGCAGAACAAACTCCAGGACTGATCATTACCTCCAAACACACACTCAACACTGTCTCCCTTCCTGCTGATGCTCTTATATGACACTGATATAAACACATATCCACTCCACTGCAGCTCCCAGTAACAGCGTCCACACACACTCTCTCTACACAACACCTGATAATTCAATCCATCAAATCTGTCTGGATGATCAGGATACGGCTGATCTGTGCCAGTGTTAGTAATCACTCTGTTTCTCTCAGACAGAAGGAGGCGTTTATTCACTGTGTTCAGATCCAGAGTGAACTGATGGGAATCTGAAGGAGATAAAACACATCAGAATCAGGAATTATGAATCTGTTTGATCTTTTCATGTAGCTGAACTCTTCATGTTCAGTGTATCATCAGTGTCTCAGTACAGATCAGTGGTGAAGCTACGGTTGGGTTCAGGTGGGCAACGGCACTCAGTCAGAAGCTGGTCATTTTCCAGGTGAATGTTATTAAATGTAATAAACGTATAGTTTCACTATAACTTCATATATGTACTTTAACATCTATTTAACGTGAGTTTTCATGATCAATTACAGGCAGTTTCTTAATATTTCATCTTCCTATAGGTGCATACCATACGCTCGTCAAAATGATGATTGGTCAGTTTCTGTTAGTCCCTCCCACAATTATGTTAAATATGTGAGGACGTGTGCGTTTGAAAATAGTGTTGAATTTGAAAATAGTGAAACAAACCTTACTCAGTCTTCTAAAAAGTATATATTGGATATCCCAAATGAAACTTAAGTCTTAGCACTGAATCTGGACCAGCTACAAATGAAAGCAGACCAGCGGGGGATGGATTTATTGATCAGAAACTTCTGAGCCAAACGTGTTTAAAGCATCATATCAGCATAAATACAGTGTTTGATCCGCTGAAGAGATGCGTTCTTAGTGGAAAGAAACAAATAAACATTGTGCTCTTCTCCACAACAAACTGCATATTTGAGCTCTTGGGCATTTAAACCATTTCTATTATTTTTGTAGTTATTTTATTTATTTATCTGTATTTTATTCATATTCAAATTCCTGATGTGCGGGTGGTTGGGGGGTATTAGTGGTCTAATACATTTTCTTGTTTGTTGTATCCTATATGATACTTTGAAAATAAATAAAAAGTTATAAATATGACCTAAAAAGTCACAATTATGACATAAAAGTATGTTACGACAAAATTGAAAATTGAAGACATAATCATATAACATTCGTAATCATGACAAAGTCGTAGGAATGGAATAGTTTTTTTATGTTATAATTTCAACCTTTTATGTCATAATCATAATTTACCAAAGCATGATTTTTTCTTCTTCTTATTATTTATTTATTTTTAATTTTATTGTATTGTATTTTACTTTATTTTATTTATTTATTTTTTGTGGCAGAAATGGGCTTCAGTGTCGATCGCTGATATAATATAATTGATTAAATAAATAATATTATTGTTTACAGTTATAAATAATAAAAACCCCGCATATTTGCAGCTGCGCTCATCTACGGTCCTCGATATCTCCTCTGAACGTGAACTAAGACACTTGATTATTAGATCATCTGCGAAGCCCCATCGTCTCAGATTAAAGTAATGCTTTACATACAATAAACTTTAGTTAACTTTAGCCAATGCATTAATTAACATTAACAATGTGAAATACATTCGTTACAGTATTAATTAATCTTTGTTAAAGTTTGTCAACATTTTGTTAGCTCAGGTACGGTTAACAGATAAAACTTTTAACTTTAATAATGTATTAGTAAATGTTGAAATTAAAATGAACGTTAATCAATGCTTTAGAAGTATTGTGTATTGAATCTTTGTGCTGTATTTTCTGTTGCCAATTTGATCTGCAGTTTTCATACGCTACACCTTGCTAACCCGGTTTTATGAAGCTCCGCCCACTTAAACATTTCAGGCTTCGCTCCTGATCCAGATGACCAGATATCTGTGCTAATCATCATTTACATCATCAGTTATAAAACTCTTCTTTCTCCTTCTACAGAAGAACATGAACTCAGTGAGTTTTTCTGCTTGTTTTCTTACTGACTTACATTGTAGGAAGTGGTTCCTGGTCCAGAGAACAATGTTGGTGAATGTTTCTGTGGAAATCAACAGACATGAACAGTGTGATTCTCACGATCCTGCATCCATTCCTAACACATTTCTAATATGATGTTCTCCATGATATGAGATGATGATGGACTGGTTTCTGAGAGCAGATGAATCTCCAGGACTTTACCTCTGTCTGAGATCTTCTTGAGCTCCTCTTTGCAGAAATCCTCCAGTTTGACTCTCAGCTGATGGACAGATTCTCTCAGACCATCAAAAGAGACGAGAGAACTGAAGAGATCATCATTTACGTCTGTAGATTCAGGAGGAGCTGAGAGAGACTGGAAACTCTACAGAAAACACAAATCAAAACTCATCAGCTCCACACTTCACCCAATAACCTGCTCCAACATCAGATTTGTGCGGCTCTTGTTGACTCGACTGATCTTTAGTAACTCACCTCAATCCAGCACTTTCACAGCATCAGCTTCATTCTTCTCATATTCATTATATCACATTAGAGCTACAGATTCTAGTATTTGCCACTTACACTCTATGTGTACTTTCTAGGAAACAGTTTGGATGATAAAACATCTGCTAAGAACATAAATGTCCATCTAACAGCTCAAGCACATCAATGGAGTCTCATTGTAGGGATGAGTAGATTTGCTCAGGAAAAGCAGCTCAAAGTCTACAATTAGATTGAACATTATTTATAACTTTAGAGCGGTTAGAGACACTGAAACTCCACAAGGACACTTAAGACACACTCAGATTTGGTTTGGTTTCAATACACTGAAAAATTTGTAATATACAGGGGTCTTCATGGTCTAATTCATCAATGTGTTACAGGCAAATAAAAATCACTTTTATAATGTTTGAGGATCACCTGATCCAATTTTGATGAACGTTACTGATTTCAGCATGATGTAATAAATCAGAAGGAAAACTGATGTAAAAAGCTGAAATGTTAGTGAAGTTTTGAACTGTTGGTGGCGCTAGTGGTGTTTGACAGCTAAATATATCTTCCAGAAGAAAGAGCTCAGAGAAATGATTCCTACGAGATTTCCAGAGCTGAAAGCCATTTGTAAGCGGTGTCTCTTTCAGAAGAAGATGATCAGATGAGAGTCTGACTGATGATTATATAATAAGACACTCATGAAATGTTTCTCTGTGAGTCTGGTGTCACAGCAGGATCTGCTCAAGTCCACTATGACCCTGTTCTTCTAGATCTGTGTTACCTGCAGGAACTGGATGTGATCCTGTGTGTGTGAAAGCTGCTCCAGCTCAGCGTCTCTCCTCCTCAGATCATTGATCTCCTGCTCCAGTCGCTCCAGTCGTCCTTCAGCTCGACTCACTGCTTGCTTTTCCTGATCTCTGATCAGCCGTATCAGCTCAGAGCGGCGTCTCTCAATGGAGCGGATGAGCTCAGTAAAGATCCTCTCGCTGTCCTCCACTGCTGTCTGTGCAGAGCGCTGTTAGGACACACAGTGATTCAGGCTTCAGTGAGTCTGAACTGAGACTGAGACAAACTTCTCTTCTTCTCCAGACTCACCTTATGAGACTCCACAGCCTCTCTCAGCTGCTGAAGATCTTTCTCTCTCTGCTGGATTCTCTGCTGGAGCGTCTTCTGCGTCTCCTTCAGCTGCTTCTGCAGGACAAACGGATGATAGTGAATCTCACAGAAAACTACTGCCACTAAATCATCATGTGATCAGATGAATCCAGTAAAAGTGCAGCTGATAACTAATGGCTGTAGGTTCAAACTCCAGAAGTGATGATCAGTTACATTCATCATATATTAACTAATATAAAGATTAAGGCTGTTTCACACTGCAAGGCTACGTATAGTAAAAGTGAAACTGGCACAGACGAAGAGCTTCACACTGACAGTGTTTCTGTGTTTTGTGTAATTAAGTTGCGGCTCTACACAGAAAATAAACAGACTATTGGATCATTACACTGAGTATTAACTTGAACACTAGTGTTAAATACCTGTTTCTCTGTTCTCTGTGCTGCAGCTGATACAATGTCGTGGTTTTTATGGTCAATAATCGTACACAGCATACATATACATTTCTGGTCAGTGCGACAGAAAACCTCGAGGAGCTTCTCATGTTTCTGGCAGATCATCTCCTGCAGTCGTCCAGTGGCTTCAGTCAAATTGTGTCTCTTTCCTTTAAAGAAACTCTCATGTTGTTCGAGGTGATTCTGACAGTAAGAGTTCAGACACACCAGACAGGACTTGACGGCTTTGTATTTTCTTCCAGTACAGACGTCACACTGCACATCTCCAGCTCCAGCGTCACAGTCAGCAGAGAGTTTGGTCTTCTTCAGTTTCTCCACCACTTCAGCCAGCATGGTGTTTCTAGCTAAAGCAGGTCTTGGACTGAAGGTCTGTCTGCACTGAGGGCAGCTGTAGACTCTCGTCTGATCCTCCTGATCCCAGAAGCCTGTAATACAGCTCTTACAGTAACTGTGTCCACAGGGAATGGCCACTGGATCCTTCAGGAGATCCAGACACACTGCACACAAGAACTCATCCTGAGAAAATCTGGCTTCTGCCATTTTACTGCATGAATACAGAGACACAAACACACAACAGCTCAACTACACTTCAGCTTCTCTTTCCCTGAACTCAGGTGATTCCTGCTTCTGTGTTTGAGTCACACAGGTAAAACAGGTGTCTGTGAGTCTGTAAAGCAGGTTCCTCATTCCTGCTCCTGTAGAGTCTCTCTCTCTCTCTCTCTCTCTCTTTCTCACACACACACACACACGTCTGGTTTGCTATCCTTGTGGGGACTCTCCATAGGCGTAATGGTTTTTATACTGTACAAACTGTATATTCTATTGTCCTACACCAACCCTACACCTAAACCTACCCCTTACAGGAAACTTTCTGTATTTTTACAAGTTCAAAAAAACTTTGTTTAGTTAATTTTTAAACCCGTTTTACAAATGAGGATGTCCCCAAAGGGAGGTTTTCGGAGGTTTTGTCAGGTTTACCTCACTTTTGGGTACAAATTTGTCCCCAAAATATGCTTAAGTAGGTACACACACACACACTCACACACACACACACACACACATGCACACTCATACACACAAGTGCAGTATGGAGTACCCAAAGGATCAGTACTAGGACCCTTACCTTTCACGCTTTACATGTTACCCTTGGGAGATATTATCAGGAGACACGGTGTCACTCAGCTCCATATTTCTTCGTGACTCTGTGAAACACATCAATTTGCAAAACTAACGGAATGCATAGTTGATATAAAAAAACTGGATGACTAGTAATTTTTTACTGCTAAATTCTGAAAAAACAGAGGTGTTAATTATTGGACCTAAAACCCCACATGTAATAACCTAGAACATTATCTAACACTTGACGGCTGCTCTGCTGATTCTTCTTCATCAGTCAGGAACCTAGGTGTGCTGTTCGATAGCAATCTTTTATTTGAAAAAGATGTTTCTAGCATTTGTAAAACCATATTATTTAATCTTAAAAATATATCTAAATTACGATCTATGCTCTCAAAGTCAAATGCAGAAATGTTAATTCATGCGTTTATGACCTCAAGGTTAGATTATTGGGTCCCACTTTATATTAGGTGGCCTTAACTACTATGTACTTACATTTAAATTAATAATTTGATACAATGCACTTATTGTATACATATGTTTTTACATTGTACTTATATTTTTAAAAATACCTATATGTAATTAATCTGTAATTAATTTCTGCATTTATAATTACACTGTCAACCCATCCCTTACACCTTAACCCACCCTTAAACCTACCCAAACCACCAAACCTGTAGCAAAAGTGTTTTGCAATACAATATGAACACAATAAATACATTGTACTTATTTTTTGATGTAAGTACATAGTAGTTAAGGCCACCTAATATAAAGTGTAACCGATTATTGTAATGCTTTATTGGGTGGTTGTTCTGCACGCTTAATAAACAAACTACAGATGGTCCAAAATGCAGCAGCTAGAGTCCTTACTAGAACCAGGAAATATGACCATATTAGCCCGGTTCTGTCAACACTGCACTGGCTCCCTATCAAGCATCGGATAGATTTTAAAATCTTGTTAATTACTTATAAAGCCCTGAATGGTTTAGCTCCTCAGTACTTGAGCGAGCTCTTATCGCATTATAGTCCTCCACGTCCACTGCGTTCTCAAAACTCTGGCCGTTTGATAATACCTAGAATATCAAAATCGACTGCGGGCGGCAGATCCTTTTCCTATTTAGCACCCAAACTCTGGAACAGTCTACCTAACACTGTTCGGGAGGCAGACACACTCTGTCAGTTTAAATCTAGATTAAACACTCAGACTGTTATGATAATAAAGATATATAAGCTCAAACATGAAAACAAAAATAAAAATATTAAAAACATATTTTTAAATGTATAAAAAATGTTGCTTGTATACGATTTTAGAAGCACAATGAAGCTAAAGCCACAAGTCTACTAATGCTTCATTTTAAATTTCAGAACATAATCTCTAAAACTGTGAATTTTATGAAACATTTTCTAAGACCATGTCATGTGTGTTTTTAGAGAAGGCTAATAAAAGGCTAATAAAACTGATTTATGACCACTGTAAGCTCTCCTTTAGCGGTGTCCTCATGTGTGGCTCAGCAAACTGCCTCATTCATGATTCTATTATCATCAGACAAGACTTTCACACCTCCGCCAGGTATGAGACATTATCCTCATTATTCCTTCTTCATTATTCTTTAGTTTTATTCAGCCATTATTAGCCTTTATTCTGGCATTTCAAGGTTTACCAAACCACATCACTTCAATCCCAGAATACATTTACCCAACTATTATCAAAAGTCTTTCTAAAAAAAATATAACAAAACATTTTCTTGTGACCTTACATGAATTATTATGACAAAATGCATTATGAAGAAGAACTGCAGCTGTTCTGCAGCTGCATTAGAGCTAACATTAGCATCATGCTACATAAGACAATTTATGAGATTAATAGTACACTTTTACACAAAACTCACTTTAAACCACCATGGAGTGTTTGTAATAACTTCCTTTTGCGATCACATGTGGAATTTGGTCGTTTACTATTGTTAAAATAAGCTATTTATAATCTTTTATATATGTCACTTACAGTTTTGACACGTACAGATTTATTATTTTGCACTCCTGACATAAATTACTAAATTACTGTCACGGCAACAATGTTTTATCAAAACAGTGGTCAAATATCGAAGCTAGAGTCTTTAATCTTTCTACTGAAGCACAGTTTGTCCAGATCAAGTAAGAGTTACAGTGAAACATCATTAATCTGGGGCCGTCGCCGATCTTTGACTGCTGAGGGGTTTTAACCTGGCTTACACATAGTACACTATCCCATTTCTAATATTCAAATCCGTTAAAGGATTGTTAGGCTGCATTAATTAGATCAACCGGAACCGGGAACACTCCCCATAACACACGATGTACTCGTTACATTGTGAGAAGAATGGCATCTACGCTAATATTAGTCTGTTTCTTTCTTATTCCGAGATCACCGGAGCCACCTGATCCAGTCTGTGTCCAGATCAGATGGTGGATCAGCACCTAGAGATGACCTCTACAGCCCTGAACGTCAGAGATCAGGACACCTAGATGACCCCCAGAGACTGATCCCCAGTGAAGACCTCGTCTCCTGGACAGCCATCGGGACAAGACCACAGGAACCAGACGAGTCCTCTGGGTCATTATGGAAATGTCCATTTTTCTGTCCCTAGCCTTTACAGAAATATTACACTTGAAAAACACTTTAGGGTTACAATTTCTTTATATTTTAAAATGAAACAATATGTTATTTGAACAAGTACACCTTCTTGAGCCATCAATGTGGTAATATTTGTTTTTTAATAAATAAAATTTTAAGAATTCCAAGCACCACAAAACTGCTCGTCCCCACAGCCATGTACAGCGGGAAAGTGCTTTATTTTGAGGTCAAAAACTGTTTTTTCTACCATTTAAAATACAATAATGTATTCATAACTATCACATATATGGTATAAATGGCATAATAAAACAAAATGCTGAATAAATATTATAAAATATATAATGAAAACAGTGGTCCCCTGGAGTTGTGTCACTGGTGTTACCGTTTAATAAAAGTCTTTTATTTTGAAATAAAAATCACACTGATGACATCACTCGACTTCCTCCTTCCTGTTTCCTGAAGATCTGTGAAAAAAGGCCCATGTTATGTCCACTGTTTCTTTTCAGTTATCAGAAATCTTCTCATTTATCTCATGATTTCATATGAAGCTTCTAGTTGATGTCACTGCTATGACCTATTTATTGTTAGGGAATTGTAAAAAAAAAAAAAAGAAGAAGTATAATACAAATGGATTAAACTAATTAATTTAGTGAGTATACCATGATTGACAACATGTGGTTTGATATCTTGCAGCAGACATTTTGTAAAATGCATTTTTCATGAAAATTGTCACTGGTGTTACTGTCACTGGTGTCACCTGTCTTATGAGTAACACCAGAAGATCAGTATATCAGGTCTTATGTATATCACTGGGGTTACTGTGCTGTGTTACTGTACTGTTTTTTTCTGTCACATTAAATAAATAAAACATAATCTCATTGCATGCATTTTCATTATTTTTCTGTAACTCTTGACTATATGTGCTGAAAAAAAAAATCGAGAAATAATATTTCATAAAACTTTTAATATTGCTAAAGAAGGTAACACCAGTGACAAAAAAAATGGTACATGTGGTCTTGAAATAATTGCACAAAAAAATCTTTAAAAAAAATTAAGCTGTAATTTATATGTATTCATAAAGTCAAAAGGTAATCTAATAATGTGGTCTAAGTTTAAATGTTAGAAAAATAAATACATTTTAAGACATCTTGCCATACCAAAAGTGGACGTTTCTGTAGAATGACCCCTCTGCACAATCTGACTTTGCTGCAGTTGGAATTGAACTACTGGTTCATCTGGCCAGAGGAGAAAGACACACTATTTCTCACTCTCTCACTCACTCTCACTCACACACACACACACACACACACACACACACACACACACACACACACACACACACACACGCACACTTTTGTATATGTGGTTTACAGAGACTCTCCATAGGCGTAATGGTTTTTCTACTGTACAAACAGTGTTTTCTATCCCCTTACCCTAAACCTACGCCTCACACAAAATTTTCTGCATTTTTAGATTTTCAAAGAAAAAAGCACAATTTAGAATGTTTTTCAAGCCATTTGGTTTACTAGGACACAGCGGGTGTAAACCTCAGAAACCATGTTCATGTTGTGTATAATGACATAGGTATAACATTTGTGTCCCCATAAATCATATAAACCTGTACACACACACACACAACTGCCGATTTCAGTCGTCACTCAAGGATCTGACCATTATCTTGAATAATGTCCGTGCCAAATTGCAGCTTTGATTACGATGGGCAGGGAAGAAAGCAACATCACCAGTGAAGCTGGACTGGATGCGGTTTGTGGTTCTCGTGAGCTTAGATGACATTCATGAAGAAATGCAAATCAACATGTGCCATCCGTCTGACGCCAAACCCAACCACGGATCTCAAATGAGTGCCTGGAACTGATTCAAGAGTAGAAATAGATTACAGTTTTTCTTGATTGCTAACACACAATTCATGAAACAATTCACCATTTTCTCACAACTATAAACACAATCTCAAAACTACACACCAACTTGTGCATACTTCAGACTTTTTTAGGTCAAAGTCAAACATTTTAGTCAAAAACATTCTCTTTTGTCAGAATCTAATCTGTGGCCTCAGATGACACACAAACCTGACAAATACACTTTAAGAGAAAGATTATTTTCCTGACTAGAGAACACTAGTGAGATCAGTTCAAAACACTGTCACAAAAACCTGCTTTTGGGAAACAGAGACATTCTGCTCGTCAACGTCTGTTACAGTCTGCAGCATAAATAGAGCGGTGCAGATACAGTAAAATTCAGCAATAAACTTTACTTTCATTACACTACTGTAAAGAGATATTACAGTAGATGAAAAGCACTACAAGAGAAAAGTTCAAAAACCAAACAACTCAATATACAGTAGACACATATTGGTTTATACTGTAAGTTACAGTAAAAATAAATAAATAAATACAGCATCCTCTGCCAAGTTCCATTACAGTATTGGTAATATCCTTATTTTTACAGGTTTTTTTCAGCTGCTTACACACTTTTTCAAAACTTTACACACAAATCCAAGAATTGCACACAAATCGCCTCACATCTCTTGCAAAACAAAGTGCTGCATTCAAAATATCACAAACACATCTCAAAAGCAAACATTTGCAAACACCTTTGCCATAATATTATATTTCTGGATATATCATTGTCACGTCCTCTGTCGTGTGTGTCATGTGTTCCCGCCTCTTGTTTCCATATTTGGTCATGTTCCTGTCCTTGTTAAGTGTGATTATTAGTTAAGTCTTGTCCAGCCGTGTTTCGTCTAATTATCAGTGATTGTCATGTGTATTTAGTTCCTGCCTGTTTAGTTAGTTTTCGTCTGGTCTACTCGTTATTCCCCGGTGTTGCTGTCCGTGTCTGCCTTGCCCTGTCCTGATGTCCTCATTAAATACTGTTATTTTGAAGTTACTCCTCGTCTGCGTGTTCCTCGTTCCTCCCTGCTGTGTGCACCGTGACAGAAGACCAGACCACAACAGTAAGCGGCACCCCTTCACCACGTTTTGTTTTCAGTTTTTTTTAGCCTTTTATTTTGGTTCCTGTTTGTCCTGTCGGTCCCGCGGCATGGAAGTCGCCGCTCGTCCATCCCGCCGTAGCCCACAGCAAGTGGGCGTGGGAGTTCGGCGGAATCGCCGCGAGTGCCGCGAGTCCAGGGCCGCGAGCTCCTCCGGTCTGCCGCCGTCCGCGGCTTTCTTCAGCCCGCCGTTCGCGGGAGAATCGTCGCCGCCGTCTGCGGCTGTCCTCAGTCCTGTTCACGGGCTGCCGCTCGTGCACGCCGCCGACCACGGGGAAAGCCAACCCGAACGTCGGCGGCTCCCTCCCTTCACGCCGCCGTCCGCGGCTCACCCTGTTAGGGCCCACCTGGAGCGCGTATGGCACGCCCGCCTGGAGCTCCCGCCCGCCGCTGACTCAAGCCCGCCGTCCGCCGCTGACTCATGCCCGCCGTCCGCCGCTGACTCCAGTCCAGACCCGGGTCCTCGTGGAGCAAGTCCACACGTGACGGCCAGGAGTGCCGTCTTGTCTTGCCCCCAGGAACATTTTAATGAAACTTACCTTGTCTTGGTCCTTGGAGACTCGTCTGGGGCAGGCGGCTTCTCTTGTTGTGGCCATGGAGGCCAGTCCAGCCGCCTGCCTCCCTGTCGTGGAAGTGGAGGCGGTTGCTGAGGGACCTTGTGAGGGCCCCTGACTCCCTGTCATGCCCAGAAGAAGCCTCAGCTTCCGAGCTGTTCCTGTGGGCTGTCCTGTCTGTGTGTCTGGCCTGTCCTGTCCCGGTCTTGTCCCTGTCTGTTTAGCCCTGGAGGGCTATCCGGTCCTGTCTGTGTGTCTGGCCAGTGTCGTGTCCTGTCTGTTAAGCCCTGGAGGGCTCCTGATACCCCCTGGATTCGCCAAGGAAATTTTGGGGCGGGGGGGGGGGTAGTAGAGCTCTGGGGTAGGGTGGGCGGGCCGAAGAATGTGGCCATGGCCACGAAGACCATCCGCCATGGCCGCCTGAGCTCCCTGCTCCGCCATGGCCGCCTGAGCTCCCTGCTCCGCCATGGCCGCCTGAGCTCCCTGCTCCGCCATGGCCGCCTGAGCTCCCTGCTCCGCCATGGCCGCCTGAGTTCCCAGCTCTGCCATGGCCTCTGTCTGTCTGTTCCACTCTGGAGGTCCCCGTCCTGTGTTCCTGTCCATGTCTGTCCTGAGGGGCCTCCAGAGTGCCCACCCCCCCTCCCTGGTGGAACTGTTACGGCGCGGGTCACGCCTTTCGGGAGGGGGGAGTACTGTCACGTCCTCTGTCGTGTGTCATGTGTTCCCGCCTCTTGTTTCCATATTTGGTCATGTTCCTGTCCTTGTTAAGTGTGATTATTAGTTAAGTCTTGTCCAGCCGTGTTTCGTCTAATTATCAGATGATATTAGTTCCTGCCTGTTTAGTTAGTTTTCGTCTGGTCTACTCGTTATTCCCCGGTGTTCCTGTCCGTGTCTGCCTTGCCCTGTCCTGATGTCCTCATTAAATACTGTTATTTTGAAGTTACTCCTCGTCTGCGTGTTCCTTGTTCCTCCCTGCTGTGTGCACCGTGACAATCATATACACACAGTTATTAAAAACCTAAAGCTCTTCTTTCATGAGCTCCTGTACATCTCTGTTCAAGATTGAAATAATTTGGCAGAGAGATGTTGAAAAATTCACTGTAAGCTCGAAAGCAATACTGAAACCAAACTATTACTTTTTTTACTGTATATGTTGTTGTGAATACAGTATTACACAGTACGAAAGAAAAGAAATGCATCAAGCATGTGTAGCTGGACAGAAACCAAACATAATTAACCAAACATTTTGATTGGTTGTGTTTGAAAAAGGAAATCAAGATACTTCCTGATAGATCTGTGTGTGTTACATAGAGAACTGTGTCTCGCAAGAAGTGTTTCACGAAATTGAAAACTGAATCAAAGTCTGAGAATTAGCGTATGGTTTTGCAGATTTGGTGTGTGATTCTGCTGTTTGAGTGACAGCTTTCAAATTTTGTGTGTAAGCAGTTGAAAAAAGCTGTAATACTATAGAAGTTTCTTAGTCTTCTGGCTCCCCTAGACAGACGACTCTCGGTTCTGCACAAATACAGTATAAGTAAAGAGTACTTGGCTACAAATCAATTCTACAGTTAAGGGTTTGAGGGTGTGTGCAACAGTATTTACAGTACAAAGAACATAATTTCTTTGTATTTCTTTCATCAGCAACAAATGACCTTTGACCTCATTTTGTGACTCTTGAGGTAGTTATATTGTGTGTTTGTGTTTTCTAAATGAGAACATGGTTAAATCTGTGCAAAATGATGGCAGTCTTGTGTAGAGTTTTGCAGAAAACACTGAGCAAATTGGAACGTGTGTGAAAACAGGTGAAATGTGTTCAAAGCTTCAAGAAACATGTCTTTATTTCAAGAACTGTATGAGTAGTTTGGAAAATTGTGCCAAATGAATCAGTTACAGTGTGTTAGCAATCCAGAACAACTGTAAACATGTCAACTTCGAGAGCTATCAGGAACTAAACTGAGAAGTCAGATGCTGGCTCCTTAATAACGTCATGCAGCACCCATGCTCGAAGATGAACCGTCGGTAGATGAGGTGCGAGTCACTGTATGATCGCTAAAGAGTGGCTTGGATCACATGTGACCAGATCTTCTCTTTCAGCTGATAAAAGAGAGAATCTGTTGTGCCAAGCGGTCATCGCCTTCATTGACTTCAAATTGGTATTTGATTGCATGCACTGGCCATCATTCTTGAAGGCGCTGGAGACCAAACACGTCTTTGTAAGAATACAAGCTCAATGTCAGGGGTGTCCAATCTTTTCAGCTGAGTTTATCTCCAACCCGAATTAAATACACCTGAAGCAGCTAACTAAGATCTTTAAGATCACTGAAATCTTCCAGAAGGTATGTTGGAGTTAAACTCTGCATGAAGGTGGAAACCATTATGGCCATTACTCATAGGAAATAGTATGGGATGGGAACATTAGTCAATTCATAAAATAATAAACTGGACCTCATGTAGATCTTTATCTCCTTAAATGTCACAAAATATGCTTGTCAGTCACTTTGTTATAAACACAAGATGTAGGTTTCTATGATTGTGTTTCAGTGGGAACAGGCTAAACTGAATGGAGATCAGTTGCATTCATCACATTTAATACTGATTGAGGAATATGAATGATTGCCTGATAATGCAGGAGGACCTACATGTCCACTAACTCTCATTAGAGTATTAGCTGAGTATTAGTAGACTGTTAGGTTAGGGTTAGTAAATTACTTTGACATGTACTTGCAAAGTTACTTACAGTCAGAATGTGTGTTGGGTAACCATCAAATTAAAGTCTTAGCAGATATTAATCAGACAGTCTACTGTTACTCTAAAGAGAAGTCGTTTTTACTGAATATAAGTATTACTGAAGCAAATGTGTAGCAAAATATATGGTTTATTCAAACACTTTAATAACTTTTTTTGGTGCTTTCCACTGTGTGGTATGATACAGCCATTTCTTTTTTCAAGTTGTGTGCGATGGTAATTTAAAGCGAGTAATGCGAACAAATGACACTGCAGTGGCTGTTGATGGTTATTTAAATCTAGCGGGTTTAGTCAAGTCAAGTCACCTTTATTTATATAGCGCTTTTACAATGCAGATTGTGTCAAAGCACTTAACAGTATCAAATTGGAGGATAGAGTGTCAGTAATGTATAATGATAAGATTAAACACTCAATTTTCAGTTAAAGGCATTTCATTATTGAATTCAGAGATGTCATTGTCTAGCTCAGTTTAGTTTAAATAGTAGCTGTGCAATCAAATCGGCGATAATCGCTAGAAATTAAGTGTCCCCAACTGAGCAAGCCAGAGGCGACAGCGGCAAGGAACCAAAACTCCCTCTGTGACAGAATGGAGAAAAAAAAACCTTGGGAGAAACCAGGCTCAGTCGGGGGGCCAGTTCTCCTCTGACCAGACGAAACCCGCAGTTCAAAAGTTTATATTTCTATTTTAATTTTGTTGCAATTTCTAACAATAGTAGTATTATGTAGTTAGGTATTTTATTATATTTTAGTTATTTTTAGTTTAGTGTCTCGTGTCACACATCCTGCTGGTAGAGACGATTCTCTCTGACCAATCAGTGATCTGCAGTGTTTACGCATCACATTTTAGTATCGGTACGACTCTCTTGGAACCTCAACTGAGGTGGTACTAAAAAAAAGCACCAGGTACTAGGTTTTGTACACAGTGAAAAAACAAAAGTGAGCTGTACCGATCTGTATCATTCAGTGGAGAAGCACCATTAGACTACTGAGAAGAATCAGAATCAGAATCAGAAAGAGCTTTATTGCCAGGTTTGTTTACACATACGAGGAATTTGTTTTAGTGACAGAAACTTCCACAGTGCAACAGAATGACAATGACCAGACAAGACACAGATAATAAAAAGAATAAAAATAGGATAAGTAAATAGGAAATAACAATATACAAAAAATAAAAAATACACAAACAATGCAGATGCAGAGCCAAACTGTGTGCTTCTTAATCAATGGGTATGGTCAAACTACAATGGGTGTTTTTTAGCTGCTTTACCTGAAGGCCCTCCCCTAAACCAAGCCCCCAGTGGATTAAAGCAAATCAGGTAAAGCAGCTGAAAATACCCTTCATGGATTGAAAACGCCCCACTGATTGAGTAACAGCCACTAACATTCTGAAGAAATATACTTTTATGATGGTGTGGTCGTCAACAACAAATGTTAGTTCAATATCCCTGTCTCCACCCATGTGTGCTGGGCAGCTTTCATCAACATTTCAGACTTGATCCAACATACTTTAAAATGTTCACCTCAACCAAGGTGATGATGGCGTGGATGAAAAATGAACATTGTATTAATGTCACTTTGCCATCTGGGCAGTTATGAGTTTGGGGGGTGTACAATATGCTACAGTGTTTACTGTACATAGAATATGTTCTCTATCTGAAGTACTGCTGCTTTGTTCTGTGTTTTTTAGTCAATCCAAGATGGCGCCGCTCATGGCAGCCTCCGTGGTGTCGTCCGCAGTTGTTTTTATGTTTTTGTTAGTTTGTCCTGTCTTTAGTTATATCCCTGCAATCAGTTTCACCAGAGACGAATTGCTGGACATTCAGCAGTACACACCACCCGATATTTCACCGGTTTTCAATTATTCGGATGTTTTGCTGGACATTGTAGTCGGGGGAGCAGCAGTGCTGTTCAGATGCTTCGGGACGCGCAGACGGGGGAAGCGAGCTGGTGCTCTCGTGAAGCTCAGACAGCGTGGATTTCAGACAGCACTTCCCAGCATCCATCTGGTGAATCTCCGCTCTCTACCCAACAAAACGGACAAACTCCTTCTGCTCTGCCGGACAAATAAGGATTTTTCACTCTCTGCTGCTCTGTGTTTCACGGAAACTTGGCTGAATGATGCCATTCGAGACAGGACGTTAAGTCTGCCGAGCTTTCAGCTGTTTAGAGCAGATCGCTACGCAGAATCAACGGGGAAATCACGCAGCGGCGGGACATGCTTTTACATCAATGAGAGGTGGTGTACAGTGTGACGAGTTCGTTTCACAACGAACCGCACATCAATGAACAAGTCTTACCAATCACGGAAGAGACAAAAAACTGACGTCACAGAAACGTAAGTGAAGCTCTGTGAATAAAAGAGGAAATAGAAATGAGGAAAGGAAGCTGGTACAAGAGGCAGCTGTACAACGAGGTGCCGTACAAAAAAGGTTGTGGTGAAAAGAGTGAGTCACGTTGTTGAATTAATGGCACGAGAGTTTAATAACGGCAAGCAAAACAAATACTTGCCGGACTTGATTCTTCCTGGTGCAGACTGAGGGGCTTGGCCGGATCATTGGGCAGAGCATTGCCGGTTCCTGTTCCTGGTGTGGACGAGTGGCTTGAAAATGTTATTGAACATTTTTGAATGTTTGTTTTTTTAAAGAATTCTCTTCTGCTCACCAAGCCTGCATTTATTTTATCCAAAATACAGCAAAAGCAGTAATATTGTGAAATATTTTTACTATTTAAAATAACTACTTTCTATTTGAATATATTTTAAAATGTAATTTATTCCTGTGTTTTTTCAAAGCTGTGTTTTCAGCATCATTACTCCAGTCTTCAGTGTCACATGATCTTCAGAAATCATTCTAATATGCTGATTTGCTGCTCAAGAAATATTTATTATTATTAATGGATTCTTTGATGAATAGAAAGATCCAAAGATCAGCATTTATCTGAAATAAAAAAGCTTTTGTAATATTATACAATACACCGTTCAAAAGATTGGAGTCAGTATAATTTTTGTTTTGTTTTTTGGGACAGAAATTATGGAAATTAATACTTTTATTTAGCAAGGATGCTCTAATTTGATCAAATATGATGATAAAGACATTTATAATGTTACAAAAGATTTCTATTTCAGATAAATGCTGTTCTTCTGAACTTTCTATTCATCAAAGAAAGCTGAAAAAATTATACTCAGCTGTTTTCAACATAATAATAATAATAATAATAATAATGATAATAATAATAATAATATTTTGAGCAGCAAATCAGAATATTTGAATGATTTCTGAACAATCATGTGACTGGAGTAATGATGCTGAAAATTCATCTTCAATCACAGGAATCAATTACATTTTAAAATATATTAAAATAGAAAACAGTTATTTTAAATAGTAAAAATATTTCACAATATTACTGTTTTTGCTGTATTTTGGATCAAAGAAATGCAGACTTGGTGAGCAGAAGAGACTTCTTTAATGAAAAATCTTACTTTTCAAAAACTTTTGAATGATAGTGTATATCATATATATTTATGGTGGTGGGCCACCAGGACCAAAAAATGCCAGGGCCGATTTTTTGTCCCAGTCCAGCCCTGTTTGCACACATACATTACACACAAACAATGCGCAAAGATACAGATACTTTTTTGTTGTTTTTTTCTTTTTGAAAACTGATGATTTTGAACTTGTGATTTGTGAATACTGTGATCATTGAAACTGAGAGTCCAATACTGCTGTGTTTCTTTGAAGTTTTCCTTTGGGACAAATTCATTTTTTTCATGAACTAATAAGTTGATGCTACATCAGAGGACTCTGTTTAAGTGTGATCGTGTTATTCATTGTGCAAACTGAACTGTTTTGCGATAATTGAACAATATATTCATTACAAATTCACCTCTACACCTTTGAATGGCATGATTTCTTTTACTTTGTGTTGACATTTTCTTTTGTGTGTGTGTAATTGGTGGTTTCAGTTATCCTGGTTTGAAGTTGGACATTAATTCTAATTGGTAAGTTGAATTCTACCTGGCACCCGAATTTGTAAGATAAATTGTAAAGGTTACTCTAAGTTTAAATTCTTAGTTTTGGGTGTGCCACTGTTACATAAGTGGCGCCCGAACAGGGACCTTTGAAAACTTTGAGGAAAAAAAAAAAAAACTTTTTTTTTTTTTTTTTTGTGTGAAGGGGACTTGACAATTGTGTATGTGAACTTGAATTTTTCCTAACCCTCTTATTGGCATTTGCCACATCTGTGTTGTTAAAGGAAAATATAACAGTAATTTCTATTTGTATGTATTGTCAAATTTAAGCTGTAAGGGGTTAATTGAAAGTTAAGTGTATGCTTCTAAATTAATTATCAATTGAAGTGACTTTTATTTGAGTTGTTGAAGGTGTTTCACGAGTTCACACTTACATATAATAAACTGATTAAAGGTTATGCGTATTTGGCGTGCTGTCCAGGGAGAGGGCTCCGAGCTCTGTACTTACCCCCGAGCCCAGGGTACTCCCCCTGTATGGAGAGAGGGGGCCGAGATCTGCATTTAGCCCGGACCCAGAGCGTTCCCCCCAAAGATGCAATAAGCACGGGACAGCAGCCAAAGAGGTGTGTTGATACCCCCCGAAATCGGCAGAGCTTAATGTTGGTGGGGTGCTGGGGTGGAGTAACGGCACTGCTGTGGCCTTTAGAGAAGAGAGTTTAGCTACTGTGGGAACGGACACTGCTGCAGCATCTGAAAAACAAAGGAAAGTGGCTTCTACGGAAGCGGGCACTGCTGCAACATCTGGAAAGAGAATGTGGCTTCTATTGAGACGGGCACTGCTACGGCGTCTGAAAGAGAATGTGGCTTCTGCGGAAGCGGGCACTGCTGCAACATCTGAAAAGAGAATGTGGCTTCTATTGAGACGGGCACTGCTACGGCGTCTAAAAGAGAATGTGGCTTCTGGAAGCGGGCACTGCTGCAACATCTGAAAAGAGAATGTGGCTTCTATTGAGGCGGGCACTGCTACGGCATCTGAAAAGAGAATGTGGCTTCTGCGAAGCGGCACTGCTGCAACATCTGGAAAGAGAATGTGGCTTCTATTGAGACGGGCACTGCTACGGCGTCTGAAAAGAGAATGTGGCTTCTGCGAAGCGGGCACTGCTGCAACATCTGAAAAGAGAATGTGGCTTCTATTGAGACGGGCACTGCTACGGCGTCTAAAGAGAATGTGGCTTCTGAAGCGGGCACTGCTGCAACATCTGAAAAGAGAATGTGGCTTCTATTGAGACGGCACTGCTACGGCATCTGAAAAGAGAATGTGGCTTCTGGAAGCGGGCACTGCTGCAACATCTGAAAAGAGAATGTGGCTTCTGCGGAAGCGGGCACTGCTGCGACAGTGGAAAATAGAGATGAGTGGGCAGTAGAGATACAGGCTCCTGCAAAAGCAGGCACTGCAGCGGCAGTGGGAAATAGAGATGAGTGGGCAGTAGAGATACGGGCTCCTGCAGGAGCAGGCACTGCTGCGGCAGTGGGAAATAGAGATGAGTGGGCAGTAGAGATACAGGCTCCTGCGGGAGCGGGCACTGCTGCGGCAGAGGGAAGTAGAGATACGGGCTCCTGCGGGAGCAGGTACTGCTGCGGCAGTGAGAAGTAGAGATGAGTGGGAAGTAGGGATAGAGGGTCCTGCGGGAGCAGACACTGCTGCGGCAGTGGAGGAATATAGGAAAGGCTCCTGCGGGAGCAATCACTGCTACGGCATCTGGAAAGAGAAGGAGGCTTCTGAGGAAGTGGTCACTGCTACGGCAGTAGGGAAATGCAGAT
Source organism: Onychostoma macrolepis (assembly GCF_012432095.1). Taxonomy (NCBI): domain Eukaryota; kingdom Metazoa; phylum Chordata; class Actinopteri; order Cypriniformes; family Cyprinidae; genus Onychostoma; species Onychostoma macrolepis. The sequence continues at coordinate 331,747 of NC_081168.1, read as the reverse complement.
GCAAGCTCCTGCGGGAGCAGTTACTGCTACGGTACCTGAAAAGAGGAGGAGGCTTCTGTGGAAACGGTCACTGCTACGGCATCTGAAAAGAGGAGGAGGCTTCTGCGGAAGCGTGCTCTGCTATGGCAGTAGGGAAAGACAGATGCAAGCTCCTGCAGGAGCAGTTACTGCTATGGTACCTGAAAAGAGGAGGAGGCTTCTGTGGAAATGGTCACAACTGCGGGAGCCGTCACTGCGGAGGCATCTGAAAAGAGGAGGCTTCTGGGGGAGCGGTCGCTGCTACAGCATCTAAAAAGAGAAGGCGGCTTCTGTGGAATCGAGTACTGCTGCGGCAAGGAGAAGAATCAGATAAGTCTCCTGCAGGAGCGGGGTGTTGCTGGGATGGTTGGAGTGGAGTGAGCCACTATGGGTGGATTTCGTGGTGTTAGAGAGGATGGCTATGGTGGGTCCGAGGTTTGAGTGGACAGGGATGGACTGGCGTTGAAAGGGTCTGCTGATGAGGGTTTGGTGAGATTCTTTAATATGGATGGGTCTTCGCCACTAGCGGAGGCAGCCTCACGCTAGCGTCTGCTAAGGAAGCTGGAGGTCACTGAAAAGGAAAAGGGGGTTATTAGTGGTGGCAGGAAAAGACAAAGATATGTGGGCCTGTGTTGCCAGCGGAGGGGGCCACGCGCTTGCTTCAGCTGCTGTAGCTCACTCATGGTAAGGGAGTGGGGTTTGTGACATCCTGGAGAGCCTGTGGTCTGTACCACTAGCGGAGGAAGCCTCACGCTAGCGTCTGCTATGGGAGCTGGAGGCAACTGAAAAGGAAAGGGGTTAGGAGTAACAGGAGAAAAAGACAAAAGACATGTGAGGGCCTGTGTTGCAAGCGGAGACAGCTTTGCGCTTGCTTCAGCTGCATGACACGGGGGTTTGTGGCATTTGGAGAGAAAGGCTGTAGAGCCTGTGCGGCCTGCAATGCTAGCAGAGGTGGCCTCGCGTTAGTACCTGCGAAGGGATCTGGAGGCTGCTGAAAAGAAAAGGAGTTAGGGGAAGTAGAAGGAAAGTCTGAGATGGCCTGCGTTGCAAGCGAAGGCAGCCACATGCTTGCTTCTGCAGCTGTCAGCTGGACATGCGGACTTTGGCGGGACATGCTGAAATGTCGGGGTAGTCTGCAGCGTTGCCAACCTAACGATTTCTCGGACTGCCCTAGCTACTGGTTTTCGAAGCAACTAGCAACAAATGTAGCCATTTTAAAAAAAATTTATTTGGAAACCTTTGAAAAGTGATAAATGGTAAAAAGCATGCGATTTCCTCTTAACCACACGAAAGGAAAACATACTGAAACAGCTGGCCAGCCGAGCGGCACATCGGCTGGTAACGTAGACACTTTGAGGTAGGTGCCTAGCAGTATGCACTTCATATATGAATTAAGTTGCAGGTTGCATTTGCTCAATAATGTTTATTTAAGCCTTAACTTTTTCGTTTGTACTCATGATTGTTAATCATTACTGTTGGTCCACTGAGATAAATTTTTTAATTCCTGGTTAGATCAACAGTGGAAGAGAAGTTTCACTGTTGATTATCTGACTTAACCATTTATCAAAATGGAATGAGTGAATTAAATACGGGTAAAATGCTGGTGAAAATATGAGTCATTTCAGTGTGTATTCTCAGCACTTGCGTCGTGGTTACGTAATGACATTAACATCCGATGATGTCGCGACGTCATTTAACAACAAAACAACAAATGACAAATCCTTTAGCGATTTTTACCTTGAACATTGTTTGGCAAGACTGGTGACCTGTGCCGCTAGCGGAGGCAGCCTCGCGCTTGCGTCTAGAAACGGAAGTTAGAGGCCCGGCTGCATGCGGCGCTGCGGCCGGAAGAGCCGTGGTGAAGGATGAGCCGAAGCAGGAAGCGAGTGAGGCTTTGCTGCGGTAAGAACTGGGCGCGGCCCAGGCTTGTTGAAGGCCTGCTTCTGCGACCCGACGCTCGCGGAGAGCCGGGTTTTGTGCGGGACAATGATGGTGTCAAGCGAGACGAGTTCGGGGCTTGCTCAATCTATTAGTCGCCTTGGCGGCTGGAGTGGATTTAGGAGTTTGGTTGGCTGATTTGTGGGGTGATGAATAGATCGTACAAACTCGTTTGTTTGTTCTCTGCGAGAACGGAGCGTCGGAATTCATCAGCGTTTGCCTCTGGATTAAATACTCACCACTTCCAATCGGAGGAATTTATTGGCGCAGCCGAATGATTCGAGGATGCTGAGGAAGATGGAAGTTAAGCCTCGGTGTCGGGGGATTCTTGTAACTGGTCGAGCAGAGCGGCGACCGCGATGGAGCCTGGGGCTCGACGGCGATGACTGGCAGAGGAGGAGTGATCCTGGGGCCGGCAGATTTGCTGCAGAGGATCTGAAAATCTTGAGTATAGGTCACGTTGTTTGGATGGGAAAAAATTGGGTCTGTGATATAATGGCAAAGGAGCGAACCGAATGCTGAAAGACTAGAACTGATGGAGGTAAGACTGCTTTGATTATTTATAGGGGTTCTCTCTCGAGCTGATTGAATAGATAGTGTGCTGATGATGAATTGGCTGCGTTAATTATCTGCGCGTGCTCCTCCCGAAATTTCTTAATAAAACATCACTAATTGCTGTGTGGAAATTGGAAAAGTCTTGTTAACCTTTGTACACTGACATATACATCACCCCACACATTGAAAATACTTTTATTGTGCATTCAACATGGTACTTTAACTCATATACCTGTACATACATTTATACATATGGCCACATCCCCACCTTCCCCATCCACTTTGGTGGACATTGACCCACCTCCTGATATTCCTACTCCAAGTAGCCAACTGGGACAACCTATGGCCGAGTATCAACGACGTCCTAAAATACCAAGCCCTTTTGTCTTCCAGTTCACACCCACATTGCATCATAGAACTTCACAGGGTTCCAATGTCCGTTTTGCTTCCACATCATTTGTACCTGCTGACAGCCATCCGGTCCAAGGTCAGCCTAGGGAGCAGCAAGGAGAAGATCCTCTGCAATTATGCACCTCTTCTGAATTTTCACCTTCAGAAACCCAACATGACTTACCATCCCCCAGCACTGTGGAGAATCAACAGCTGGCAGACGATCTGAATGAGTTCTACTGCAGGTTTGAAAAAACACCCCACACCTGCCCTGAACACCTCTCCACACAACCATTAACACCTCCAGCTACCCCCCTCTCTCCCACACCTACACCTCAGATCAGGGAAGACGAGGTGCGCCAGGTCTTCCGGAAGCAGAAAAGGAAAAAAGCACCAGACCAGATTGTGTTACGCCAGCCTGTCTGAAATCCTGTGCTGACCAGCTGGCCCCCATCTTCACACAGATCTTCAACAGATCACTGGAGCTGTGCGAAGTCCCTTCATGCTTCAAATGCTCCACCATCATCCCCGTCCCAAAGAAATCCAAAATTACAGGACTAAATGACTTTAAGCCTGTGGCTCTAACGTCTGTGGTCATGATGTCTTTTGAAAAACTGGTGCTGGCCCACCTGAAGGACATTACTGGACCCTTACTGGATCCTCTTCAGTTTGTAACACCTATACCTTTGTCTTTTGTGCAAGTGTCACATGAAATGAGGGACCAAACAGACCAATTGTACTCATGAGTCAAGTGTATTAAATATAATTACTCAAAATGTTACTTCTCAGATGTTTAAGCCACCAAATAATCCATACATGCTCAGAACACAAACCCTCTGTAGACAAAAATTTAAACAAACAAACAAACCATGACCAAGTGCTACAAACACATATTGTTACCAAAGCAAAATATCATGAACAATTACTTACGGATGAGCTTAGAACTATAAAGTTCCTCAAACAGGGTACAAAGGCACAAACTGTCATGAATCCTGGCCATGCACTTCCGTTCACTCACCACCAGAGGTCACTCGCTCACCACATTGACTCTCACACCATACATCACACTGGATTGCATTTCCCATCATCCATTGCACTGATTGCACACACAGCTGATTGCACTGATCACACACCCTACATAAGCCATGGACTTTCTCTCCCTCACTGCTGAGTATTGTATGCATTTATCGCTGCCCTAGCTTTGGCTACTCTACAGAGCCCCTGTTAGTTTTACTAGTCTTGCCTTGCCTGTTTTGGATTGTGTTTTCCCCTGCCTGGACTATTGCTTACGTTTTGGATTTACCTCTCTTGTCTAGCCCCTTTGGATACTGTTTGCTATCGACTGACCCAGGCCCGTTTTGGATGACTCTTTGCCTTGCCTATGATATACCTGTTTGCCACTGTTTGACCCTTGCTTGTTTTCTGACCATGCCTTTGTAATAAAGCTTGCACATGGATCCGCATGTCTCTCGTCTCGTTGGCCCTGTTACACAAACCACCATGAGGTACGCTTCTCCAAAGAAGATAGAGAATTAACTTCCTGCCATTTCTTCTTCTTCTTCTTTGAGCTTATTGGTGGGTCGCTATCTTAATAGAGCATTACCGCCATCTACTGTGGAAATTGGACCAGAGATGATCTCCAGGCCAATCAAGATTTGCGCCTTCGATGTTGCTGCGTGTTCAGCTACTCCATCTACAGCACAATCCTGTCTCAGCCCAGAGAATAGGAATTTCCTGCCATTTCTCCTTCTTTGCTACCTTAAATAGGTGAATTTCATGCATTACTTTAACAGAGCGCCCTCTAATGCTCAGGTGAGTAATAACAGTGCTGCTCTAAGAGGACTTCTGGTGCATAAGTAACAGAGCAAACAGGTCTGTGGACGATGCAGTCAACATGAGACGGCATTATGTTCTGCAACATCTAGACAGTCCAGGGACTTATGTGTAGTGGAAAGCACATTCCAGGGCCCAGTTTATGGTGGGGCCCCTCTCTGACCACAATAGTGGACAAAGGTTTGCTACATTTTGATTGGATCTTGGTGGACTAACATAAGCAAACTGTCCAACGCCATCAGATAAAGATGCCAGGACAACAGCCAGACACCTCGTAGAGGGCAAGAAGAAGACCTTTGGTAAAAAGCCCGGGAAGGACAGGAATTCTTATTGGTCAAATGCAGTTTCTGCCCTTCACCCACCAACAGACTGATTCCTAAGGTTTTGGACTGTGACTGCCATAAAAATTCCTTAGGACCTCTGGATGCAGCAGCTGTGGGTGAAACAAAGAGAGATCACAAAGTTCCATCCAAATCCATTCATAACTATGTTCTCAAACCTTAAACTGATGCAAACTACAACACACACATCCTACTTATTCAGAGAAATAAGTATTCTTAGTGACAGCGACGTGTAGTGCAACATCTTACACAAACTCAGCTGTTGATGGACAAATGAATGCATGCATGACAGTTCAATCTTCTTCCATCATGTTTGGACTTAATGTGTTCGTAACATTGCCAACGGTAAACTTTTGTGACACTTTTCTAACTTTGTGTTTGGACTATGCAAATAAGTTCCACAGGAGGAAAGAAGGGTGGGCCACACCGTGTCCTCCCACTCTGATGGAAACAGCCAATCACAGCATGGAAATGGAGAAGCGCCAGATTGCAATCTCCTCCTCATCGAAAAGAGATAAAGGTACCTTCCCAAAAGACACTCCTTGTTCTGAGTAAACCAAGTTCTGAGTCTGGGTTCTGAGTCTGAGTCCTGTTACAGGGAAGGCAGCAACAGATCAACCAGATCTGAGTCTCCGGCCTGCAAGGGTGAGACACTAACAGATCAACCAAGTTCTGAGTCTCTAGCCCAAAGAGGCAGAAGACACACAGACATCTGTAACAAGGTTAAGCTCCAGCGAGCCAACCTTCACTCCAAGGTACCTTGGTTTGCGTGTTCCAGGCTAAGGACCTTCTGCACCTACTCCAGGGCCACATCTGCGTGTTCCAGATTCTAGGCCCCTTTGGTGTTCAAGGCTGTCGAAATGGATTCCTGCTCCTATGCACTTTATTCCTATTTCTTTTATGGTATTCGTTTAGTAGTTGTTGATTACTCTTGTCTATTTTTTGTTAATAAATTCTATTTTATTACTCTTGTGTCTTCCTTGTGTTGATGATACAGAAAGAGGTTTTACAAGTTAGAGATCCCACCAATCTTTCTTATGTGATGTATTCCTAACCACACCTTAAGTGACACGTGATCCAAATATCATAACGTCATTGGTGACGCGAGTACCCATCACTACACCATTTCGCCTCCCTAGGTTGGCGAAAGCAAAAATCACTACATATGTGAGGATCCTGTTTGTGGACTTCAGCTCGGCCTTTAACACTATCATTCCAAACCTCCTCCTGCCCAAATTAACTCAGCTCTCTGTGCCCACCTCCATCTGTCAGTGGATCAACAGCTTCCTGACAGACAGGCAGCAGCTAGTGAGGCTGGGAAAATACACATCCAGCACCCTTACGATCAGCACTGGTGCCCCTCAGGGCTGAGTTCTCTCACCACTGCTCTTCTCCCTCTACACCAACAACTGCACATCTAAAGACCCCTCTGTCAAGCTCCTGAAGTGTGCAGATGACACCACACTGATCGGCCTCATTCAGGACGGTGACGAGTCTGCTTACACACAGGAGGTCAAGGAGCTGGCTGTCTGGTGCAGTCTTAACAACCTGGAGCTCAACACGCTCAAAATAGTGGAGATGATCGTGGACTTCAGGAGAAACCCCCCTGCTCTCCCCCCCACTCACCATCATGAACAGCACTGTGACTGCAGTGGAGTCATTCAGATTCCTGGGTACCACAATTTCTCATGACCTGAAGTGGGACATTCACATAGACTCCATTGTTAAAAAGGCCCAGCAGAGGCTGTACTTCCTTCGCCAGCTGAGGAAGTTCAACCTGACACAGGAGCTGCTGAAACAGTTCTACTCCGCCATCATTGAATCCGTCCTCTGCACTTCAATAACTGTCTGGTTCAGCTCAGCTACCAAATCTGACCTCAGAAGACTACGGAGGGTAGTCCGGACTGCTGAGCGAATCATTGGTACAACCCTCCCCACTCTCCAAGAACTGTACTCATCCAGAGTGAGCAAAAGGGCTGACAAAATCACTCTGCACCCCTCACATCCAGCACACTCCCTCTTTGAACTGCTGCCGTCTGGTCGACGCTACAGAGCTCTGAGCACCAGAACGACCAACACAGGAACAGTTTCTTCCCTCAGACAATCCATCTCATGAACACCTGACAATAATTGTGGAACACACACTATTTATACACTTATACACTTATTTATCTAACACACATACTTAGTCTACATTTCAATTTACACGTGTTTTTTGTTCTGTCGCTGTCATTCTGTTGCACTGTGGAAGCTTCTGTCACAAAAATAAATTCCTCATATGTGTAAACATACCTGGCAATAAAAGCTCATTCTGATTCTGTAATTATACTGTACAGTATCTGTAACTCTGTAAATAAACTTCCCTCATGCTCATTCCTGCACAAGAAGTCATCAACTATAATGCTGTGTATTTCATCAGGACCAAATGACCTTTGACCCCCGTCTCCATCAGTTTTCTTTGTCTCGCACCACTAGGATTAATTTTCTAAAGCACACAATCAGCTGTGCTCCTGTTTATATCATCCTGAGATTCTGACCTGTGTCATCAGTTTTATTATTTAATGTTCACACATGGATAAATGTTTGCAATCTAAGTTCAATTTTGTGTAATTATTTTGTGTACTTGTGTTTTCTGATTGAGAACATGGTCAAACCTGTGCAAAAAAGAGGGCATTTTTGTGTGGAGTTTCACAGAAAACATTGAGTGAACTGAAATAGGTGAAATGTGTTAAAGGTTTTGAGAAATGTGTCTTTGTTTGGAGAACTGAATGAATAGTTTGGGCTAAATGAAGCAGTTATAGTGTGTTAACAATCGAGAAAAACTGACACTCAAATTATCAACAAGCTGTAACCTAAAAATAAAAATGAATTCTGAGGTTAACAGCTAAATGTATGACAATAAAAACAGCAGTTTGTGACGCCGGAAGACAGAAGAAAACAAAACACTGAAAAGGGAAAAATGAAAATGATTTATTGACTCTGTGATCATTTGAACTGAAAAACAGAGAAAGCACAGAAACACATGGTCACTCAGCAGGACTCACACACACTGAACTTACGGTCTATATGAGGATTTATTACACATTTATTCTGATTCATGTTATTTCAGTGACAGAAGTTCAGCTGCAGTATTAATGTCATGAAGAGAAAAGAAGAGACACTATAACATCTCACTGTTACTGATTTATCATGCAGCTCAAAGCATTATGGGTAGAATCTCCCGTCAATCTATTCTGATTCATCAACACAGTTTCACTGATGATCGAGATCCAACCCAAAACCCAGGATAGAGCGGCTGAGTGAATGTGGTCTGGACTGTGTGGATGAGGCTCATTGTGTCAGAGACGCTGTAGAAGGACAGAGTTCCTGCACTGTGATCCACAAAAACTCCTATTCTACTGATGATGGACTTCACAGAGAGAACAGTCCGTATGTTATTGTGTCTGAATGAGTATCTGGAGGGAGAACAGAGCAAACTCCAGGACTGATCATTATATCCAAACACACACTCATCACCCCGTCCCTTCCTGCTGATGCCCTTATATGACACTGATAAACGAACACCATGTCCACTCCACTCAATCTCCCAGTAACAGCGTCCACACACACTCTCTCTACACAACACCTGCCAATAATACTGAAATCTGTCTGGATGATCAGGATACGACTGATCTGTGCCAGTGGCAGTAATCACTCTGTTGTTCTCAGACAGACGGAGGAGTTTATTCATTGTGTTGAGATCCAGAGTGAGCTGATGGGAATCTGATGGAGATAAAACACATCAGAATCATGAATTATGAATCTGTTTGATCTTTTCATGTTGCTGAACTCTTCATGTTCAGTGTATCATGTGTCTCAGTGCAGATGACCATGCATTAGGGGTGGCACGGTACACAGATGTCACGGTTCGTTACTGTGAGATTTTAGCAGAACACACTGTGCCCTTTTGGACGAATGCATTGCTGACGATGCTTATTTTGTGCTTATGTTGCTGTTTGCAAATTATCTAAACTTTGGCCTGTCCCCAAACAGACCTACTTCCATATTTAGATGTCTGTACATAGAATGATCATGATGTGATCTTGTGATACCCAATAGTGGAACTTCTGCTTTCATATACATATACACTCACTGATGGCTTAATAAAGCTGAGCTTTGGTTAAACGGGACATTTGCGTCTTGTCTTTAATCACTGACTCCCGGGTACCCGAGGTTTCTCTTCTTTGTACATCCGGACAACCTGACTCCAGATCTCGGTCTTGTTACGTTTATTCTAACAATTGGGGGCTCGTCCGGGATAGGGGGGAATCTCCCTACGAACTGGGAAAAGTGTCCCGAGATTGACAGGGAAAGACGTGTCAAGAGATCAAAGGAGGACCTACCATAAATGGGGTAAGTGTTTTGCATATTTCTTAAGACAGAAATACAGCGCTTACCCCTGTAGGATCCTAGAGTTATTCCGTAAAGAGACGGGATAGAGTGTAATCACTTCGCTAGTGGAATTAACTTTCCATTGTTGTGCACTTCGGCTGGCCTGTGAATTATAAAAACGCTGCTACTTTACTAACTATTCTTTAAAATGCACAAAGTGGAAGATGGGAGGTTCAATATCAAGACCCCTACCGGGGGAAAAACCAATTGACTTTATGTATAGAAATAATCAAGGATTCTATACAGAACCATTTATTAGTAATATGGCGGGATGGTCAGAACATATGAAACCGCAAATTGAAGTACCATACCCGCGAGAAGGTTCGTTCTCAGATGAGGCTATGCAAACAGCTAGGAGCCTAGTAAAAGAGGGGTGGGGTGACCCGAGTTGGGATTATAAATATATGACAAAGAGTCTTGATATTATCTTGAACCGGTACCTCGGTTCGGAGGTCACGGTTCGATACGATTTCGGTACAACAGGGGGGAAAAAAAATCTACTATGCTCAGTTTCTTTTCATTAATGTTGAACAGACAGTAGTGCAAATTAAAATTTTTACACATCTAGATGTGAAAATACTAAATATTATTACATGTTATATATATATATATAAAATCTGTTTTGTTTTCATTGTGAGTGTACACAAATAAAAGCAGACCTTTATACAGTGATTATTAATAAGACAATAAGTGTTTAAAGTTGATTCTGCTGGTATAAGGAAACAGTTGAAGTGATCGCGTACACACACACACACGCACACACACATACACACACACACACACAAAAACACATCAGTTCCAGCATTGCTAACTTGACAGCGCAGTTGGTACTTTATCAAAATAAAATACAGTGAACCAAACATCAGCGCGCGCGCGCCTCTGTGTCACTGTTGGAACGCAACTGAAGTACACAGCCTATCATTTACATAATAAATAATAGTTTAGCATTCAGATAAGTTACATCGCAAATATGGAAATATTATGGAATATTTGGATTTGTGATGAATGAGAGAGGTAGGATACTCGAGCACAAAGCTCCATTTCAAACAGTTGAGTGCGCAAGCCTTTAAAGTATACTCCCTTGTCAGTCTATGTGAGAGACGCGTTCAGAATCAGCACACGGTCACTGTCTAGGAGGCTTTGTTTTCAAGTGCGCAACTCATGGCATTCACTGTTCTTCTGCTGGTGGTTATCAAACAGCGCTGCATTACTGCGGGCGCCCCCTTTTGGATTGAGGGTGAACTGCCTGTATTCGTCATAAGGCCGATCTTCTGTACTTCTGATTTTATTGACTTGAACTTAACGTTAGATAATATACGTGGAGTCGGGATAAAGATGAAAGGTGTAAATAAGAGAGTGATTAATGTGATTAATCCAGCGATCTTAAAAAAATAAAAAATGGAAGATATTCCGAACCCTTAATCAATCAATAGTTTGGAATTACGAAAATTACGAAAAGATAAAGCAGATTTTTTCCTCACAATGACAGAAAAAGCAAGAGGCAATCCTAGAATCATTTGGAATCAGTTAAAAAAAAAATTACAGGACAACAAAATGAAGATAAGAAAATTCTAGAACTTAAAGTAAAGGGGAAATCAATAAACAATCCAGCTGAGGTGGTGGAGATTTTTAATCATAATTTTGTTGATTCCGTTGAAACTATTACTCGTTGTTTTCCGCCTGCGTATACTAATGTCTGTCCAGTTACAACAGTGGAGCCTGTTTTTAGAATAAGGCCTGTTAGTGATTCTGATATTATGAGAACAATTAGATCTCTTAAATCATCTAGAGCAAAATATAAATATGGCATAAGAATTACAGAACCTCAGACACTTTGAACGTCTGAGATGGACAACACCAACACGGTGTATTAACATACAGACATCTGTCTCCACATCCCACTGAGAGAAAATGCAGGAAAACGCCTCTCTCACATATGCATCAGTTCCTTTTCATCCCCTTCCTTCCCCTCACCCATCCTTCCCTCCACTCTGCTCAAAATGGTCAAAAGTAGATTGTAATGTTCTACATGAATGCAAGTGATATTTACAGTCATGTTTGGTATCATTTGAATTGTCTCAGGGCGTCTGGTACAATGGGCTCATTCTTACAATAAGTAAACTAAAAGGTAATACAGATCCTAAGAGTTTAGAGATATTTTGCAGACTGTAGAGGGCGGGTCAGTTTCCAGTGGTTTCTATGCAAAATTACCTTTTGTCCCAAAAGGTGTTAACTCGGTCAATGCAAATTCCAATCGTTAGCTCCTGTCTCCATCTCGGGGGATGTTGGTCTTGGTCTGGGGTACTTAAGGAAATGTGGCAAAAGGATCGGGGCGTTTTCTGTAGCCAGAAGCCCGTAGTGTGGTGTGTCTCTATACTTCAAACTATGTATTTCTATAAAGTCAGGTATGCATCTTTTACTCGTAGATTTATCTTTGAGAATTCAATGTTTTGCATTGATATGATTTGATATCTCTGTGTAATGTAATTGGCTATGTAATTGACATAATACATATTTACCTGACTGATAATAAATTGTTACATTTGATCTTATTCTGTTTTACTCTGTAATTATTGACTCTAGTAGAATACGTTGTATCCTTGTTAGCGACATGAGCACCTGAATGAACGAGCAAATATAAAGTAAAGAATAAACTAGAATAATCAAATGTCAGAAGAATAATAGGAATAATTAGGGACAGACAAACGACCAATTTGCCTTTCAATCTAAATTAGAGGTCATAATAAAATGGAGTCAGATTAGTTAATAAAATGGAGTCAGATTTGAAGTTAACCTAAATTTAATAACTTTGCGCGCTGAAAAGACCGAACACGCAGGAAACCTTCATCCACGATTGGATACCGTCCTTGGACCAAATTCGTGGACCATACAAAGTTGTGACCAACCTCCGTGATCTCCCTACCTAGGCAAGTGACGTCTTTCCAGCGCAAATTTCGGTTTGATTCTCACTGAGGATATGAGGCTTGAGCTCCTTCTTCCCTGTGTACAACTTGCTGTGGTAAGTTCGTTCCTTTTACTTATTAAAAGTGTTGAAGGAAAGCTTTTTGCATCTCACATATAGACACATTTTTAGAACGGGTCGACATACCCATCATTAAACTGGAGACCATAGAAATCCGGTGGGAGGAGAAATTAGCCGGGAAACATGACTTTTCAGGGACAGTATAGCAGCATTGCAGATCAGGAGATCATGGAAATTCACGCTGTGCATATAAAAAATATCCTTCTTCATTTAAGCGGTAAAGGGTTGAACATTACATGGAAAAACAACAAAATCATATCCTGGTTTTTGGCCGAAGGAGAAAAATTGGCATCTAAATCAAAAAACAACAGCTATATAAAAAAACAACAGCTGTCATCATCTACTTGCTTCGGAAAAATGACCTAGAAACATTAGCCGAAAATGAACGCATAATAGAGAGTATCAAAGAAATCGAGAAAGCACGTTCGGATGAATTACAAAAGCTTAGAGCACAGGTCGAGGCGTTTACATACGAAAGACAAGGTTGGGCAAGAAAAAGTTAAAACATGGTGAGAAAAATAGATGCTCTTCAAAAGAAACTTAAAGCCGGCAATAGTTATGTATCAGCCCTTGAAGACTGCTGTGATAATGCAGGCTTCCCAGTGGCTGCAGTTAAGAAAGCAGCACTGGATGAAACTTTTGATTCTGAGGAAAACAGTGATAGTGATGATGATGATGTTGCTGCGTTAGAGAGTCGGACACGGAGAGAAACTCGTAACCGAGCTCCCGTTCAGAGACATGAAGAACAAAATCAGCGAAGTCCGATCAAAGCAAGAGCAAAACCCAGCGAAAAACCACCCAAATCAATCAGAGTCGCTGTACTAAAAACCATGACTAACGCTAACGATGAAATAATCACAATTAGCCGCCCATTAACATGCAGAGTGTACAAAACACAAACAGATCGTGGGAATGATGCCCAAAAGAGGGCCATTCCAACCCTACTGGGAAACACTGATGTTACAGGCGACAGTGTATAAACTAGAAACTAGAGATGTGTGGCAAATAGCACTCCTTACGATCCCTGAAGAGCTAAGATCGAAACTAAGCCCAGAGATGAAATCCGGTGACATAATCAAACAAAATAATAATGAAACTGACGAAAGTATCTATGAACGATTAAAACAAACATTGCTAGATATGAGGGGACCAATGACCGCGGATTGGAGCAGGATACTAGAAATTAAACAGGGAAGCAATGAACCGTTTGAAACATACGCTGAACGTCTGTGGGTGACATACAAAGAACATTCCGGTCTAGAAAATGCAAGCTGTGATCACAAACCGTTATTACAGCTCATAAAGAACAATGCTGGCACTCCAGTCCAAAAGGCATTGTCAAACGGAGTAGATCCAGCCGAAAACACGTTCAGAACGATAGTAGATTGGGGTTCAAGGATAGAAAACAGATGGAAATCAAAGGCCCTCAATATTGCATCTGCACAGGGGTTAACAGAAGGGAAAAGCACAAATTATTCTATCAGAAACGGGGCTGAAAAGCATGTCCACTTCTTGGAAGAGGTGACTTGCTGTGATGACTCTAGAACTTCAGAGAAAGCATGTGCCACTGCTCAAGATAGCGTGCCAGTTTCAGTTCTTAAGCTGATGCAGCACCATAATAGCACAGAGTCATGTACCAGAATGCATGGTGTAAAGGAAGCATTAGGGAGTCAGGAAAAACCTCAAACTCCAGGAGAACACAGCAGACAACCCTATGGCAAAGACAACAGGTTTTGTAGTTCCTGTCACAAAATAGGCCATACAGAGGAAAAATGTTGGTCACTGGGAAGGGGTAGACCTCCACCTTATTTTCTGAAACATAGGATATCACTTTCTAAAGGCAAAGATCAATTGTTTACATGTAACAAGTCATCCTCAGGTAAAACTCTTAGTGAGTTAACTGCATTGCTCATGCAAGGCCTCCAGATACTGACTTCACTTGCTAGTGAGTTAGCAGCTTAATAGCGATGAGTTTAATATGTAAATATCCCAATTTCAATGATCCTGTTTGTATTTTCAAATTTGTAATTGTGCTAAACACAATGTGCACATATAACACACATCATAGATGTTTGTGCTACTACATGTACACATAGACTAGTTGAGTTTATTCTTTAAAAAACACATGACTGCTTTACTGTAAGTGTGTGAAAAACACTTAGGTTTAAGGTTGTAGATGCTACATGCATACTAGACCGTGTGTCTTGTGTGAAATTGGAATAACGGTTATACTGGAATTACATAGCAATTTTAAGTTGCATGTGTGTCTATGTTAAATTTGTTTGTCTCCTGAGTGGTACACGCTGCTATTTTCCATAGCTGCAGTTAAACCAGGTACAAGCATAGAATTGCTATATGGCCACAGAATGTTTTCACAATTGTCTTAACAATGAAAATGATCAGCAAGAGCAAATGAAATAAATAGGCCTTTGAAACGTAAAAACAATGACTGTGCATTGCATCAGCTCTGAACCTGCTCAGCTCCTCAACACCTTTTCATATTCAAATGAATTAACACGTGAATGCAATTTGTGACAACTTAGATCTTGTTGCAGATTGATATGCTACCCAGTGCCAAGAGGGAGGAGATGTGTTTTCATTTTAATAATGTGGCACAAGCGAAAGCAAACCAATTCATTCTTTGCTGGGTAACACCAACCAAAAATTAATCTGATCAGAAGGACTGGTTAGCATTAATATTCCACAGTTAAACACCAACTGATTTTCTAAATTTACTAGAAAAATAATGAAAGGGAGGTGAAAAATACTCAAAATTAACTGGGATCTCTCAGTATTTGTTTCTGTCTCAGGTTGACCACTGCAATTCCTTGAAAGTGAGATACCAGGAAGGCACCTGATTCCAGCTACATCAAGCTAGGACAGCGGAATTGTTAGAATATAACCTGAAATTCCGGGAGATGGGTGCAACGACTCTTCAAGAGGCCATTCACACCTCACAATAGTACAATACCACACAAATATCTACATGGCCTTCCGGATTAGCACCGGAACTAAATTTTTGCAACACAGATTGTTATAGATTAGACTCCACCCATCTCCCAAACATGAGCACAGAGCACACACCATTGTATCATCACCTCATCTAGACTAACCAGTCTGAACACTACACATCACAGAAGACAGTGATGGCTTAGATTCCAAACGTGGTACTCCACTAAAGACCTATTGTCCATCTTCACACTAACAGAACAACATAGCTTCACACACATAGGACAGTAGAGCTAATCCCATGATGACAATCTAAAGAAAGACACACGTAATAATTGCTATTTACAACCGTCATCTCATGGGAAACACATAATATACATATGCATGGCTACCGTCACAAATCGATGATGTTAAATTATGAACAAGGCAAATCTGCCATGAAAATTCAAAAGGTTATTGGGATGTCTTGGCAAACCAAAGGGCCCGCTGGTTTCCCAACAGATCACTAATAACAGAAACATTATCAAAATGATTAAATATGAAGTGCAGGCACTTCTGTTGATCAGCTATAAAATGTGCAATTTGACTATGGCATCGAATGTGACGTAGCTTGCATGACACACACACACACACACACACACTATTACAAGGGATCCAGGATCTCCATTCTTGTATAAAACCTAAGCACACTTTAGATCACTACCTTGAAACCTTAGGTGACTTGCATTGGAGAACTATATATATATATCTATGTCTATACCTTTGTAAGTTACACTGACTTTTTGCTACTTTTCATTTAAGCCACTCAGACCAAGCATTCTTTAATTCCACTACCATTAAAATCCATCAGAGTGGTAGTGAGGAATTGGCTGTTTTAAAATGGGACCACCTTATGAAATGAGACCTCAAAAGACACCTGAGACCCAATGTACCATTCACACTTGTTGACATGAACCTATCTTATGTTATTTGCTTTGTTATATGTTTGTAACAAAGTCAAAGTGCAGGAAGGAAGAGGACGAGGTCGACTGGGCTGTCATGGGGGCTTATTTAGCTTTTCTTCTCAACAAAAAGTCACGCTATCTGCGCTCAATATAACACAATCCATACGCAATATAAAGTCCTGCTCTCCTGAGCAATAGTGGGTTCCAAACCCGCACAATCCCCAGCCAGCAGCCCGCAGTCAGCAGTAGGTTTCTCTCTTTCTCTCTGACGTTCCCAGGTGTCTTTTATGCGGTCTCCCCACGCCACTTACTGGAACGAGACACAGGTGTTTGTCATTTGCACTTGACCCACTTACTCACCGCTCGTCTCCCAGCTCTCTCTCCCGCTGCAGACCTCGCTGAACCACGCCCCCCTTGCCACAATGTTCTTGTGCCAAATCTCACAGCTTTCTTCTCATTTTCAATGGCATCAAGTTCATCATTGTTCAATCATTGAGCCATTAAGATGCTGTTTAAGTGTCTCACACAAAGCAGTGTGTAACCAGCGAGAACACTTCACCTGTTGGAGTCTGCCCAGCAATCTGTACAATTGGAGGTGACAAGATTCAACAAAAGAGGCAAGAAAGTCCTAGGGAAGGTGTCATTAGAGACAGAAGTTTCTCCATGATGGAACGACTCGTCAAGCAATAAAAGGCCTGGATTGATTCAATGAACTATGCACACGGGTTGTTCTCAACCAGACATGTGAAACCTTGAACCCATTCATCCACCTGCTGAATTCAAGCTACATGCACCTGCTGAGACTGGTGTACACAAAGGCCTTTCTAAAGGCTTCTACAACTGCAAATACTACATCACAAGGACCACAACAAGTGTGTGACAAGTGACCTCATTGGGAATCATCTGGAATTGACCCACGTGGTCAAAGGGAGGAAACTGTAAGAATTACAGAAGCTCAGACACTTTGAACGTCTGAGATGGACAACACCAACACGGTGTATTAACATACAGACATCTGTCTCCACATCCCACTGAGAGAAAATGCAGGAAAACGCCTCTCTCACATATGCATCAGTTCCTTTTCATCCCCTTCCTTCCCCTCACCCATCCTTCCCTCCACTCTGCTCAAAATGGTCAATAGTAGATTGTAATGTTCTACATGAATGCAAGTGATATTTATCATTTGAATTGTCTCAAATGATAGCCTTGTAGGCTTTCCTGTAGCTCAAATAGTAGAGCATGGCGCTAGCAACGCTAAGATCATGGGTTCGATTCCCAGGGAAAGCAAAGAGCTGATCAAATGTAAAAACTGTAACTTGAATGTAAGTCGCTTTGGATAAAAGCGTCTGCTAAATGCATAAATGTAAATGTAAATGTCTCAGGGCGTCTGGTACAATGGGCTCATTCTTACAATAAGTAAACTAAAAGGTAATACAGATCCTAAGAGTTTAGAGATATTTTGCAGACTGTAGAGGGCGGGTCAGTTTCCAGTGGTTTCTATGCAAAATTACCTTTTGTCCCAAAAGGTGTTAACTCGGTCAATGCAAATTCCAATCGTTAGCTTCTGTCTCCATCTCGGGGGATGTTGGTCTTGGTCTGGGGTACTTAAGGAAATGTGGCAAAAGGATCGGGGCGATTTCTGTAGTCAGAAGCCCGTAGTGTGGTGTGTCTCTATACTTCAAACTATGTATTTCTATAAAGTCAGGTATACATCTTTTACTCGTAGATTTATCTTTGAGAATTCAATGTTTTGTATTGATATGATTTGATATCTCTGAATTGGCTTTGTAATTGACATAATACATATTTACCTGACTGATAATAAATAGTTACATTTGATCTTATTCTGTTTTACTCTGTAATTATTGACTCTAGTAGAATACGTTGTATCCTTGTTAGCGACATGAGCACCTGAATGAACGAGTAAATATAAAGTAAAGAATAAACTAGAATAATCAAATGTCAGAAGAATAATAGGAATAATTAGGGACAGACAAACGACCAATTTGCCTTTCAATCTAAATTAGAGGTCATAATAAAATAGAGTCAGATTAGTTAATAAAATGGAGTCAGATTTGAAGTTAACCTAAATTTAATAACTTTGCGCGCTGAAAAGACAGAACACGCAGGAAACCTTCATCCACAATTGGATACCGTCCTTGGACCAAATTCGTCGACCTTACAGCATGGATATTGTTATGCTCAAAGAGTCTAGTTTGACCCTAATTAAACCTATTACTAAAGTTATTAATCTTTCAATTTCCCAGGGAAAACTCCCAAGTCTTTGGAAGTCGGCGATTGTTGTTCCAATATTCAAAAGTGGAGATCCCCTTTCTATTGATAATTATAGGCCAATTAGTATTTAACCCACTGTTTCTAAGGTTATGGAGAAACTAGTCGCAGAACAGATTAGCAGTTACTTGAGTAGTAGTTCATTTTCATTGCATCCAATGCAGTTTAGTTTTAGAGCAAAATACTCAACGGAAACAGCAAATTGTTTTTTTATAGAAAATATTAAAACTTTCTTAGATAAAGGTGGTGTAGTTGGAGCAGTGTTCCTTGATTTAAAGAAAGCCTTTGACACCGTTAATCATAGAATCCTTATGTCTAAGTTATCTTGTTTTAATTTCTCATCACATACACTTAACTGGATAGAGTCATATCTATCAGATAGATTTCAGTGTGTTAGAGTACAAAATCACCTATTAAATGATTTAGGTACATCAACTGGTGTTCCGCAAGGATCTATCTTGGGCCCAGTGCTTTTTGCTATGTATATATGTGTGGCAATGCTGAGGGGAGGAGAAATGTATAAACGAATCAGAGCACACCCAAACAAAAACCGACTACGCCACCCCGTCAAGAAACGGGGAAAAGACCACAGGTTCGCAGGCCAAGTAAAACCCCAAGAGACGTGTGAACAATGTACAAAACGCTTTATTGGATTGTTACAGTAAATCATTAAAAACACCCAATGGCATCAATGCCACGTGTCGGGTCACAATATAAAACACAAATGGTAACCATGGATACGATGCCAAATCGAAACAACTTAAAAATACTCACAAGAAAATCAACAAAAACCAACAAAAGACAGCATAGGCCGGCCAACGGCAGGGGC
Organism: Onychostoma macrolepis; assembly: GCF_012432095.1. Lineage (NCBI taxonomy): Eukaryota > Metazoa > Chordata > Actinopteri > Cypriniformes > Cyprinidae > Onychostoma > Onychostoma macrolepis. The sequence goes on along the minus strand of NC_081168.1, from coordinate 312,184 downwards.
AGGCTAGCTGAAGTAAAGATCCGATCTGTACACTAGCGCATCCCATGCGCGCACACACACACACATACGAAGTGAAACATGATTCCAAGCAGCACTGCACTCCACCCGATTATACCATCACCAGTACTCAAAGCCAGCTAGCCTCCCAGCCTCGGGGCCCGAAAGTGCCTAGAATAGACACAAAAAATAAAACAATAGAAAGACTTCAACTTAAACCAAAAGGAAATGCAACATATGAAGAAACAGTCTCACAATAGTATGAATCACATCAAACAAACAAAAAGAAAATATACAGCGGCAAAATAACACAATATTGTAATTAAATTAAACAAAAGAAATAAACCAAAACACGCTGAATAGAATAGTCACTCTGGAGGCTCACTGAAGCAGTAGCACCTCAAAGTCAGTTCTCCCAAGGCCGCATGAAAACACTCTTCGCAACATAGTCACAGATGCAAACAGCCAAAAGCCCGACGAATCAGGCCTGTCTCAATAGTGGGAAGACTCAGAACCGCTCAGAATAGGCTTTCTTTAAGCATCAGCCGAACCAGTATACGGCCGATATTTAGCCGTACAACAGAGGGACTTTATCAAAAAAAAGAATAAGGGAAAACAAAAGAAAAGAATACAAAACAACAGAAAAGAAAACAGCAGCGCCGTCCTCCAACACAGAGTCTACACACTTCCGCGTTCTCCAGCGACTAGCCAACACGGCGTCGGAAAAACCTCTAAAAGAAAGGGGCGATTACTAAAAAAAGGATCACTTTTCTTGTGAACAAGAGAAAATGGATCGCACCTACCGAAACGAATCATGGTGCCACATAAATCGAACCGTTGCTCTCAGCTCACAAGAATAGAATCTCATACAGGAAGACAGTCACCGAAGAATTTCACCGCTAGAAAGAGTGAATCGACACGAGTTAGCACCACCCGACGCCAAACAAACAGCGCGTAGTGCAAGCGAACACATACCTGACATGTAGTGGACAACCCAACGCACAGCATCAAGTGGCCATTCAGCGCGCACCTGTACACCCGCACTCCATAAGGGCAGTCCCAGCCGTGACGCACACCAAGTGGCATAACTCCAGCCTTAAATACCCGGATTCTAATGTGGGTGATAATCACACACCAATGAGTCAACGCACATGCGTAGGCCACCGTCCTTCTTCCTGACAAGCACTATTGGTGACGCATAGGGGCTACAACTTTCTCTAATTACATTGGTCTCTAGTAGCTGGTTGATATGGAACTTAACAACCTCATATTCTGATGGCGGAATTCGCCTATAGCTCTGATGGACAGGCACTGAATCCAACAACGGTATCTCATGTGAAATCAAATCTGTACAACCTAGATCACCATCGTGAGCTGAGAACACAGATTGATACCGCTTCAGCAAAGTCCTAACCTCACCCTGTTCTCCCCGGGACAAGACAGATAAATCGATGGCTTCAATCTGTTCTTGAACTGGGGCGACCGTCTCCACAACCTGAGAGCACACTAGAACCCTCACCGGCTCGACCTCAGTGATCCCAGCCGGCAAACTTACCACCTGAACACTATTAAGTGTTCCTAACACTGTGCCAGCGTACAGCATTACATCCGTAGTCCCTACATTAACCATGGGCAAATAAACTGTACCACGGACTACTCTAACCAGTGCGGGCGAAGCCAGCAGTCCAGCTGGCAACCCCGACATAGGAGGCTCGAACAACACTGTTCCCTCCCCATACTGTTCAGAACACGTGGCAGGTACAAGCTTTAACATGCCACCCAGAATGCGACACGACTTACGACCCCTCAGCTTAACCTTACCAGTACGCACTACCGAGGACTGGTCCTCCGCTAGATGACAATATTGTAATGCCTGTAACACGAATTTTGGGGCCTCCACAGAAGGGGGAGAATCAAACAAGCCAGGGCCATACTGTCCAAAGAGCTCCTGGTAGCATCGACTAAGAGCATTCATTCCCAGCACTCCGGGAATTTGAGTACAGATGCCCCCAGGAGGATCCCTGACCACCAAAACCCCACACTTAGGAATCAATCGGTTACACATCTCAATATCCAATTCCACATAGCCAATGTAGGGAATGGACAAGCCGTTGGCTGCACGAAGTTGGAGCCAATGGCACGATTTTAAACGGTCTACACCCCACGACTGAAAATGAGTTTGAAGGCAGCTTTCAGTGATGGTGGACACCATGGACCCAGTGTCAACCAAACAGGGCACTTGGACACTACCAATCCGAACAAGCAGATGTGGGCATGAAGACATTAAATGAGATAAGGTAGTACTCGAGCCAACTTCCTCCCCAACCGCGCTTTTGCTCTGCAGCGCGGTGGGGACTAGTTTCCCGACAACACAGGGGAGTCAGGCTGTCCACTAACAGTTCGCGATGAAGCATCCAATGAGAAGCCTGTAGATACGCGCTCCCCATTGCACTCCCTAGCAAAGTGACCCGGTTTCTGACATCTTCGACACACAATCTGGTTACGCTGAGGGAATCGACTATGGGGCTGAGGGGCCTGTAAACGGGCGATACTTTGAGTCAGCTTACTTATTTGTTCCTGCTGCAACCTCAACATTTCTTTAACTTCTCCCAACTCAGACTCCCGAGAGGACCTCACGGTATTCTCACGAGGTTCACCCCGCACCCCATACTGAATGCCATACGCAGAGGGAAGGGAATGACTACGACCCCTCGAACTCCCTGGCATACCCTCCCGTTCCCACCGGAGTGCTTCACCCCGTACCTCTAAGAGGGTCAGAGTAGGTTGGCCTCGTACCAATTGTTTGAGCTCTCGCCGAAGAGCACTGTCATTAACATGTTCGATAAATTGGTCCCGCAACAAAACTTGAGAATTTGGCATGGCATAGGGTGACTTTTGCTTCACTTGCTCCAGGAGGCCAAACAAAGCAAGGGAGAACTCCAACAAACACTCCCCTTCTCGCTGCCTCCTAGAGAAGAAAGCCTCCTGCAAAGATACATATGATTGTGAACAACCGTACAACTCTTTTAGCACCGAAATAATTTTTGCTGGATCATTATGTTCACCGTCTGGACGGTAGCGAATCTCCTCTCTTGCTTCTCCCTCCAAATGGTCAAAGAGGAAGAATGCTTTATCAGACGCAGACATATGACGGGCCTGCATACAAGCCTGAGCCTCCTCAATCCACTCCTCAATATTAAGACTAGACCTGCCACTAAATTTTGGACACTTTCGGTCTCGTGGTATAAAAACATCTCTCTGGCAGGGCAGCATACTCATTACTTGACTGTGAAGTGGAAGGAGGAGGCCCAACAGCTACGGAAGACGGCCCACTAGGACCCGGATGAGCAAGTGTTTGCTCTTGCCGCAACCGTTTGTTGTCCGCCCTCAACTGCGTTACCATCTCCCTTAATTCCCGCAATTCTTCCTCCATACTTAACCACATATCTCACTCACCGCAAAAGACAAAATACACTGGACGCACGCTGCCGTTTTCAATGTCCGTCTCAATGCTTCACCACAAACTCGGTCCTACAAAAGACCAAAAACAGAAAAAAAACAAAAACAAACGTACACAGAACAACCCAAATACACATGTACATGTACACACGTCTCTCTAGGAATGGAAAGCCTAACCCTGCCAACTACGCCACAAATGTGGCAATGCTGAGGGGAGGAGAAATGTATAAACGAATCAGAGCACACCCAAACAAAAACCGACTACGCCACCCCGTCAAGAAACGGGGAAAAGACCACAGGTTCGCAGGCCAAGTAAAACCCCAAGAGACGTGTGAACAATGTACAAAACGCTTTATTGGATTGTTACAGTAAATCATTAAAAACACCCAATGGCATCAATGCCACGTGTCGGGTCACAATATAAAACACAAATGGTAACCATGGATACGATGCCAAATAAAGAAACAACTTAAAAATACTCACAAGAAAAAACAACAAAAAACAACAAAAGACAGCATAGGCTGGCCAACGGCAGGGGCAGGCTAGCTGAAGTAAAGATCCGATCTGTACACTAGTGCATCCCATGCGCGCACACACACACACACACACACACACACACAAAGTGAAACGTGATTCCAAGCAGCACTGCACTCCACCCGATTATACCATCACCAGTACTCGAAGCCAGCTAGCCTCCCAGCCTCGGGGCCCGTAAGTGCCTAGAATAGACACAAAAAAATAAAACAATAGAAAGACTTCAACTTAAACCAAAAGGAAATGCAACATATGAAGAAACAGTCTCACAATAGTATAATCACATCAAACAAACAAAAAGAAAATATACAGCGGCAAAATAACACAATATTGTAATTAAATTAAACAAAAGAAATAAACCAAAACACGCTGAATAGAATAGTCACTCTGGAGGCTCACTGAAGCAGTAGCACCTCAAAGTCAGTTCTCCCAAGGCCGCATGAAAACACTCTTCGCAACATAGTCACAGATGCAAACAGCCAAAAGCCCGACGAATCAGGCCTGTCTCAATAGTGGGAAGATTCAGAACCGCTCAGAATAGGCTTTCTTTAAGCATCAGCTGAACCGGTATACGGCCGATATTTAGCCGTACAACAGAGGGACTTTAGCAAAAAAAAGAATAAGGGAAAACAAAAGAAAAGAATACAAAACAACAGAAAAGAAAACAGCAGCGCCGTCCTCCAACACAGAGTCTACACACTTCCACGTTCTCCAGCGACTAGCCAACACGGCGTCGGAAAAACCTCAGTGCACTAAAAGAAAGGGGCGATTACTAAAAAAAGGATCACTTTTCTTGTGAACAAGAGAAAATGGATCGCACCTACCGAAACGAATCATGGTGCCACATGAATCGTATCGTTGCTCTCAGCTCACAAGAATAGAATCTCATACAGGAAGACACAGTCACCGAAGAATTTCACCGCTAGAAAGAGTGAATCGACACGAGTTAGCACCACCCGACGCCAAACAAACAGCGCGTAGTGCAAGCGAACACATACCTGACATGTAGTGGACAACCTGCAACCCAACGCACAGCATCAAGTGGCCATTCAGCGCGCACCTGTACACCCGCACTCCATAAGGGCAGTCTCAGCCATGACGCACACCAAGTGGCATAACTCCAGCCTTAAATACCCGGATTCTAATGTGGGTGATAATCACACACCAATGAGCCAATGTGACAAGATTACGTCACCCACCTTGCCACATATGTAACGGAGCCAACGAGACATGCGGATCCATGTGCGAGCTTTATTACAGAGGCGTGGTGAGGAAACAAGCAAGGGTCAAACAGTGGCAAACAGGAATATCACAGGCAAGGCAAAGAATCATCAAAAACGGGCACAAACAATTTCCAAAGGGGCTTGACGAGAGAGGTAATCTGAAAACGTAAGCAAAAGTCCAGGCAGGGGCAAACACAATCCAAAAACAGGCCAGGCCCAAGCCCAGGCCCAGGCCCAGGCCCAGGGCCAGGCCAGGGCCAGGGCCAGGGCAAGGGCAAGGGCAAGGCAAGGGCAAGGGCAAGGGCAAGGGCAAGGGCAAGGGCAAGGGCAAGGCAAACTATCAAAGGCTCTGTAGAGTAGCTAAAGCTAGGGCAGCGATAGGTGCATACAATACCCGGCAGTGAGGGAGAGAAAGTCCATGGCTTAAGTAGAGTGTGTGATTTGTGATGGCTGTGTGATCAGTGAGTGCCTTCAGCTGTGTATGTGCAATCAGTGTCATCAATGCAATGGATGATGGGAAATGGAGTCCAGTGTGATGTGTGCTGTGAGAGTCAATGTGGTGAGCGAGTGACCTCTGGTGGTGAGTGAACGGAAGTTCACTGAAAAATTACTAATAAACAGCTTCACATCATGTTTGGGGTCTTCGTGATCAAATTCATCAATGTGTTACAGGCAAATAAAAATCAATTTTATCATGTTTGAGGATTATCTGATCCAATTTTGATGAACGTTACTCAGAATTGGTATCGAATGATTCCACCATGACCCGAGGAAGGAAAAATGATGTGAAAAGCTGAAATGTTAGTGAAGTTTTGAGCTGTTGGTGGCGCTAGTGGTGTTTAACAGCTAAATATATCTTTCAGAAGAAAGAGCTCAGAGAAATGATTCCTAAGAGATTTCCAGAGCTGAAAGCCATTTGTAAGCGGTGTCTCTTTCAGAAGAAGATGATCAGATGAGAGTCTGACTGATGATTATATAATAAGACACTCATGAAATGTTTCTCTGTGAGTCTGGTGTCACAGCAGGATCTGCTCAAGTCCACTATGATCCTGTTCTTCTAGATCTGTGTTACCTGCAGGAACTGGATGTGATCCTGTGTGTGTGAAAGCTGCTCCAGCTCAGCGTCTCTCCTCCTCAGATCATTGATCTCCTGCTCCAGTCGCTCCAGTCGTCCTTCAGCTCGACTCACTGCTTGCTTTTCCTGATCTCTGATCAGCCGTATCAGCTCAGAGCGGCGTCTCTCAATGGAGCGGATGAGCTCAGTAAAGATCCTCTCACTGTCCTCCACTGCTGTCTGTGCAGAGCGCTGTTAGGACACACAGTGATTCAGGCTTCAGTGAGTCTGAACTGAGACTGAGACAAACTTCTCTTCTTCTCCAGACTCACCTTCTGAGACTCCACAGCCTCTCTCAGCTGCTGAAGATCTTTCTCTCTCTGCTGGATTCTCTGCTGGAGCGTCTTCTGCGTCTCCTTCAGCTGCTTCTGCAGGACAAAGTTTTAGAAAATTGTCTTATTTATCTTTCATGATATTAATATGAAGATAAGCCTATATTTCATATTATATAAAAAAAACAAATTATAAATGTTTGACTATTACTTTCAGAGAAATATATCAATTTAAGATTAATGTTTTAATAAAGCAAAAACACCTGCTAATGGGTTATGAAAATTAGTATCATTTAAATTATTATTATTAATTATTGTTGTTCATAATAATAATAATAATAATCTCTTTTCTAGATTGGCTTGTTTTAGTCCAGATTAAAATGTAATAATATATATGTGCAAACAAACATGTAAATGAAAATATGTAAATACTGTTTTGCCTTCCTTTATATTTCTGCAGTCTTCAAAGCTCTCATGAAATGCTGAATTAAATCGACAAAACAATGCAGCAGCCACCATTACATCAACTTTATAAACTCCATCACTTACCCTTATCTTCCTCACTTTCTTTCCTATTTTATCCTCGTCTCTGCAGCAGATTGAAAGTGCTGCGTCGCTTTGACACGAGGGGGAGGCGGGGCCTTGCGTAATTTACAGGGGCCCTGTGCAACTTGTGTAGTGAGTGTATAGGGCCAATCGGCTCCGGGAACGTTGATCCTGGAGGGCCGATGTCCCTGCAGAGTTTAGCTCCAACCTTAATCAAACACACCTGAACAAGCTAATCAAGGTCTTCAGGATACAGGCAGGTTTTTTTTTTTTTTTTTCAGGGTTGAGCTAAACTCTGCAGGACAGTGGACCTCCAGGATCAACGTTCCCCACCCCTGCTTTAGCCCAACCCTAACCCTAAACCTGCCACTTTCAGATAAACATCATTTGCCATTTTTTATCTTTTTTTTTTTTTTTTATTGTGGGGACCGCAGGCTGGCCCCACAATGTAGCATAAGCAAGTACACACACACACACTGGTCTGCGGTCTCATGATTGCTCATATAATCAAAGCTGGTCTTGGCGTCTGTATTTTGAGAAGAGTAACTCCACTGAAGAATGAGGCTGAAAGCGGAGCTTATTGAATTACCTAAACGAGCTCTGACGAGCGTGTTTGAACTTCACAGCCTCCGCGGCGCTTTCATCCCTGAAAATCAATGGAAAACAAACAAACAAGGAAAATACGGCATGCAGTCGGCCAGAGATACGCATGATTCCCTACGACTCATAAACGTCAGCGCTGCATCAATCAAACTTTATCAAAACCACACAGAGATGCGGTAACTATGGTTACTCAGCAACCACCTCCCTTAGCAACAGCACATATATGATGTATTAGATAAAGTGACCCGCCCCCTCTGCTCTGACACGCCCCCTCTGACTCCAGCTCATCTGGGGCCTCTGGGAACCAAACAAACACATGATCATAACTCATCAAACACACACAGAATTCTTCATGTTGAGAGAAGCTTCTCTGTGTCTGAGTTTACATTCATTTCAAATCACTTCATCCTTCAAACATGAACTGACCTCAAGCGACCGCTTGGAGTTAATGTAGCGTTTTATCTCTTGTAACTCGAGCGTGTCAAATGGAGCAGCAGAGACTGATCTTAAAAATGTCCAAAATAAGTTGTTCTTAACTGCTGGATTTTGTCTCCGTGGACTCGATTCTCAGCGCAGATGAGTTTGAAATTACAGGCGGTTTCCGCAGGAAGGAAAACACCATCACATCACATCAGAGAAGCACATCATCACAACATCAACACAAAACAAACACACACTCTCACGTTCATAATTCAACGACAAACCGATCGTGAGAGTAAAGCACAGTGAGCAGAATCAGAAGCAGCGTGACTCGATGCGTGTTGAGCTCACGGGGGAGACGCAGGTTTGAGT
>NC_081168.1:248644-298644 GCF_012432095.1 Onychostoma macrolepis | reverse complement strand
TGAAACAAGTTTCGTTTCAATCTTGTTTTCGTGTTTAACGTGAATTTTGTCAACATCTCTCTGCCAATTACTTTCAATCTCGAACAGAAATGTACAGGAGCTCATGAAAGAAGAGCTTTAGGTTTTGAATAACTGTGTGTATATGATATATCCAAACATATAATATTATGGCAAAAGTGTTTGTAACATAAGACAAATGTTTGCTTCTGAGATATTGTGATATTGTGATATTTTGAATGCAGTGCTTCATTTTGCAAGAGACGAGGCATTTTGCATTTTGTGTGCAATTCTTGGATTTGTGTGTAAAGTTAAAAAAGAAAAGAAAAGAAAAAAGTTTTGAAAGTGTGTGTAAGTTTTGAAAAAAACTGTGATTGCATAAAATTATATTGGAGGGAAAACAGAAAACCTTATATGATAAGAATTAGTGGCAGGTTGTATAGACTTACAATTTATACTTTTTTTTATTTTTCTTTAAGACTAATCATATGTAACTCAGTAACATAAAAACCTAGAATGATCTAATTTGAATTCAGAAAGAGGTGAGAAATACTAACCTCATGCCACAGCTTTATAGTTCTCCAGAAACTGATCAAATACATTTTTTCTTATTTTTAATCATCACTTAACACCTTATTTCAGTACACTGTAATTTGTTATCATTGGCTTTATTTATTTTTCTTGTCATTGCTTGTTTTGTGCTCAATGTCTATAAACACTATCATGACAATAAAGTATATTAAAGTAAAAAAAAAAGTAAGATAAGCCCTGGTTAACTGCTAGTTAGTTTTAATGGCTTATGCAACTGGCAGCAGGTTATTTAAGAATCCTGAAATCAAGTTCAGCTCTCTCTCTCTCACACACACACACACACACACACCAATGAACGTGAATTTGTAGTGTTGACTTTTACAATTAGCCTTTTAATAGAAATATATCGCTGCGGCGACGTTTTAATGCAGTCCGTTAAACGGCTTCGCTCAGGCGCGGGAGAATGTGTGAATCCATCAGGGCTGCTGGGTAATGGAAGGAGGATTTATCGCGGGAAAATTCAGCGGAGAAAATGAAACCCGTTTATTTTTCAGCATCCCTAAATTCTGTAGCAATTAATCTGCCCAATTTGATTACGAATGGCGCAAATTAAACAATAAAGAGCTGTCTAATGAGGAATTAATTATGGGGCGCGCGGGGTTTGAGGGGCGGGAATGTTAGCGCGCGAAACGAGACAAACGGCCGCGCGCTCAATGTGCGGCGGGACTGATAGCGGCGCGCGAGCTGATCGTAAAGATGAGGCGGAATCAATCGCGCTTTAACGGCCTCATTAAACCGACCTGACCTCCCGCGCAGATGGAGAGCAGAAGCAGAAGCGCCTCCCTCGGATTTATGGCTGTAATAGTGCGTGTCACGGAGCTCCTGAGGGAGACTGTGATTTAGCCGTCAAAGCGTTGCGTGATTAAACACAGCGCGGGTCAAACAACAGAACCAACGGGAGAGACACGGATCCAGTGATCAGGAAAGTAGCCCAAAAACAGCTCCGGAGATGAAATAATAATAATAATAATAATAATAATAATTTTACACTGTAACTTTGAAGGTGCTGGAATCCACGCATACTTTTAAAAATAAAACTTCCTTTATTGGCATCTGTGATTCCATGAAGGACCTTTAACATCCACGCAATTTGGAATTCTTTAGGGAACCCAAAATGATTCTTCCATGGCGTCACTGCAAAAACCATTTTGAAGGTTCTTAAAACCATTTTGAAGAGTGCAGGGTCTGACAGAAGAGCCAGTCCGTCCAGATGCATGCATTATTTCAGAGCTCTTTAGGCTACAGTTGTTCAGTGCCTGAACTCGTGATGAAGAGAGGACAGATTTCCATTTTTCATAACGCAGCTTTTATCAGAACTGTTCTGATTTGATTCAGCAGGTCCAAAAGCCGAGCACACGCTTGTTTATTACTTATAGTAGTATAGTAGTCAACATTTGACGTGTATCAAAACCTTTCATCAAAGTTGTACTAAAACCTAAAACCAAAATGCGTTCTTGTCTTAGGACAGCTTTGATTAACTTTTTTGATCCACTTCAAATATTGACTACTGTATATCAGGCAATATTAATGAACATTGGAAAATACTAAATTTAAACATGGCATATTTAATAAAATAAAATGGGCAAATTGCACTCAAACAACCTTAACCCAGAAAAATAAATAAAAAGAACGGTCACACTTTATATTAGGTGGCCTTAACTATGTACTTACATAAAAAAATAAGTACAATGTGCTCATTGTGTTCATACTGTATTGCAAAACACTTCTGCTGCTATTGAGGTGTGATACGGGGAGGTTAGGGGCAGGTTTGGTGGTGTGGGTGGGTTTAAGGGTGGGTTAAGGTGTAAGTGATCGGTCAACACAGTAATTATAAATGTAATTACAGAAATTAATTTCAGATGTAATTACATACAAGTATTTTTAAAAATATAAGTACAACGTAAACACAGGTATGTACACAATAAGTGCATTGTACCAAATTATTAATTTAAATGTAAGTGCATAGTAGTTAAGGCCACCTTATATAAAGTGGGACCAAAAGAACAGATCCACCATTTATTGTCAAGTAAGTAGAAAAGGTTTAACTACTATATTAAAATGTTATTACTAAATACCAAGCAACAATCAATATTTCTAGTTTACGTATTTATTTGTTGTACTGTTTTAATAATATTTAATCATAATTTATAACTAAATGGGCTAATCAGAGTCTTTCACCAATAAATATGATTATTTAAATTCCCATGCAACTACTGTGAGCGGTAAAACCATGCATAAAAAACACAATCTGTGATAAAAACATCAACCAATAAAATAGTACAGTTGTTTAATATTTAATGTCTTTCGAGAGGATCGGACTAATTCGTTTTATTTTTCTAATGCGCATGCAGTGGATTGAATGCTTTGGTGTCTCAGAAATGGCGTTTTTACCAAACTGTGTCAGTATTTGATTTGTTAGCTTGTTATCCGCGTATTAAGCATTTCATTAAGTTTTATTAAGCACTCAATCAGTGAATCCACAGAGCAAACACGTTATTCAGCTCAGTGAGTTGGGATTAATGCTATTAGCGAGTTCTGTGTGTAAAACTGCTACTAATTAAATTTCATCTGCAGGTAATTGAGACACGAGCTCAGAGTCAGGCGCTTTTATCGGGATGGAACAGCAACCAAACGCGTCCTGTGTGTGGAAGCTGATTTCTCCGCAATCTAAAACAATTCACAATATTTCAACAAATGTCCAAGTTAGATCGCAAATATCAGGCGTGTTTGTGGAAACACAAGATTCACAAGATCCATCTTTTCACTTGCCCTAGATTTCGATGACACCCTACAGTTTGAAATGTTTCATTCATAAATATGTGTCCCCTCATAATAATAATAATAACAGCCTACTACTAAAAATAAAAAGATCTGCAAGATGCTGGATAAACTATGCTTTAAATAGAGATCATGATTCTGAAGAGTGTAGTTTTTTTCAGTGAGTAAAACCAGAATATTAACTAAATACAAAATATTAACATTCTGACAAATAATTGTTAATAAAATGTCCTGCTTCAGTTTATAATCCATGCGATAAAAATGCAACAAAGCAAAAAATTATGATGACTGAGGAAAGTGACTGACACATCAGTAATATATCATGTCACTGGGAAATTGGTTTGATGCATTACTCATTAATCAAACCCTTTTTGGGGGTGCTTAAATGTAACATTAACAATATTTATGAATGAATGAATCAGTGACTTACTCATTAAGACAGTCTTTCCTCTGCAGCAATGTGTTTGAATGAAAAAAAAAATAATAATAATAATAATAATAATAATTCAATGACTGGCTAACAAAGACAGTTGTTTCGATCCTGAATAAATCAATGTTTTGAAAGGTTTAACTAAATATTGAAATGACTCACTCATAAAGTCACAGGTCACCACCTACAGGCGTAAAGATGTAACCTGCCGAAAGACAGCGGCCCTGTTTTCAGTGTTAAATACAGATTGTAAAAGGGGTCTAAAACGTTTTGTGATCGGATCACTGAGGTCGTCAAAAACGACGGCCGTATCGCATCTGTAGTGTGAAGACTAACCTTTCTGAATCCGCAGTGAAGCCTTCAAACCTTTACTGTACTTCCAAATGAGATAAATAGACATATAGCCGACACATTTAACAATATTTACAATTTAACAATTAATTTCTCATAGGCTATAAATCATTCTTATATACAAACTTACAAATTATCTGAACAATCATGTCACAGAGAGAGAGAGACTATATTATTGAACTTCTTGAATAGTGAATGTAAATGTGTAGGCCTCTGTGTTTTCAGATACGATTTTGCTATGATAATAAATCTGCTTGAATTCTGACAAATAATTGTTAATAAAATGTCCTGCTTCAGTTTATAATCCATGCGATAAAAATGCAACAAAGCAAAAAATTATGATGACTGAGGAAAGTGACTGACACATCAGTAATATATCATGTCACTGGGAAATTGGTTTGATGCATTACTCATTAATCAAACCCTTTTGGGGTGCTTAAATGTAACATTAACAATATTTATGAATGAATGAATCAGTGACTTACTCATTAAGACAGTCTTTCCTCTGCAGCAATGTGTTTGAATGAAAAAAATAATAATAATAATAATAATAATAATTCAATGACTGGCTAACAAAGACAGTTGTTTCGATCCTGAATAAATCAATGTTTTGAAAGGTTTAACTAAATATTGAAATGACTCACTCATAAAGTCACAGGTCACCACCTACAGGCGTAAAGATGTAACCTGCCGAAAGACAGCGGCCCTGTTTTCAGTGTTAAATACAGATTGTAAAAGGGGTCTAAAACGTTTTGTGATCGGATCACTGAGGTCGTCAAAAAACGACGGCCGTATCGCATCTGTAGTGTGAAGACTAACCTTTCTGAATCCGCAGTGAAGCCTTCAAACCTTTACTGTACTTCCAAATGAGATAAATAGACATATAGCCGACACATTTAACAATATTTACAATTTAACAATTAATTTCTCATAGGCTATAAATCATTCTTATATACAAACTTACAAATTATCTGAACAATCATGTCACAGAGAGAGAGAGACTATATTATTGAACTTCTTGAATAGTGAATGTAAATGTGTAGGCCTCTGTGTTTTCAGATACGATTTTGCTATGATAATAAATCTGCTTGAATTTTGAGAAAGAGAAAAAAAGAGAGCGAGAGATCTGAACTGACAAGCCTTTCGGAGACAGAGAGCTACACTCGCGTTTAGGAGCTTAAATAACCGTAAGGCATTGAGTGGCCCTTTATGCCTGATTGCGCTAATTGCTTTGAAATAGGAGACATTATCTGTAATGATTCCAGCAGCAGCGGCTTTCATCTTCAGCGAGAGCATCATAATGTTGCGATCAAGCTCCGAACGCGACGCGTTCTTAAGACTCAATCCGTGCGTCTGTCGGGATCGTGTCACTTATATCCGAGGACTTTAACCATCATGTAAACGACACGAATCAAAGTACACCGCATGAGTTTGTGTGTCTTAAGCAGCTTAATGGGACACACATGTTCCGCGGTGACAAAGATCCCGAAATCGTTTGGCTTTTCACCAAGGGCAAACGTTTCCCTCGGACCGTCTTTTGATATCCACGGAACCTTTTAAGTCTTTTAAGTCAGAATTGACAGACTCTGCATGAAAAGGGTTAAGACAACTCTCGGAGAGAGACGACAAAGGCTCTTTGTCTCGAGTGCCTGCCTCCAGACTCGGAATCAAAGGTGGAGTTTGTGAAGTTAAACAAAGCTCTGATGGGACTTACAGTCGCTTTGTATCGCAGTTCAGCCCTCATTTGTTGCCCTGAGATTTCAATAAAAAACTATGGTAATCACCTTCTCCACGGCACATCATTGGCCCTAAAGCGCAGTGTTTGGCATGCTAATTGCCCCTAACTCTGCTCCCTACACAAACACAACCGACGCCAGATATTTACTACTCCCTTACACTAAGGAGATCCGTCCTTTCTCGGGCAGCGGGTGGGTAATGCGTTTCGTGTGTGCAAGTTTGTGTTTATGTTGCTCATTTTTACTGCGGAAGGATCAAACATTCCCGCAGCGCTCAACTTCAAAGTGCGCGACACACAGCGCCACTCATTTCATCTAATGGGCTCTAAGTGTCTCCAAGCATAATTACAGATTTATTCCATTTAAGTGCCGGATGTGAAATTAAGGAAATGCTAAATTACCGCTTGCGTGTAATTTTATCAGTTACAACCAATTGCAGTTTACGAAAGAGGAGAACTGCTCCATGCACAGCATGCATGAAGGTACAGCAGTAAACTGAAAACATTGCATTCAGGAACTTACACTTCACACGGATTTATTATTAATATTTGTGTTTGCCTAATTTGCCTAACTCTCCTGTCATCGCAAGCTCTGATCTGCTCACAGCAGCTAGTAAACAGAGAGAGAGAGAGACAGAGAGAGAGAGAGAGCCTGTAAATGGCTTGCGATCGTTTAAGAAACTCCGGCGGAATGTCCTGCGGCTGCTCGCGAGGTTTAAAGTTCCGCGCTTTGATCCCGCCGCTGCTGGCGCCAAAAAACAACATCACCGAGACTAATAATTACCCCGTTAAAACACTAATCACCACTGATTGAATATGTTCAGCAATTACTGAAGCTGATACTGTAGAGACACATCGCGGTGTTTATATTTGATTTTTTTGCGCGTTCTCTATAGTAGAAGTTAGGGGGGGAAATCCGGGTTTCTCCTTCCTGATCTCAGGATTTTTTGACATGAAGAGAAAAAAAAACAGGCAAGCAGCAAAAGAATGTGTCAAAATAAATGAAATATTGTAGTCACAAACAGTATTGTCACTGCAGTTATTTATTGTTAATTTGATAACATTTGAAAAGTTGGCTGCATTACACAATGCAGTATCCTCCTTTATCTTTCGCTGTTTTTGATGCAATACTCAACACAGATACACAAACGCAACAGACACAACAGTCAAACTTCAGGAGAAACTTAAGCCCCGCCCCGCTCTGTTCTGATTGGATGACGCGCGTGTTATTAGCTTACAGAGGAGTTAAACAGCAGCATGTTCTAAGCATCCGATCTCTCACTCTATACTAAAAACCAAGTGAAACTCGTGCATGGCCCCAGTCATCACCATGACGTCTACTGGTTTTAAAGCTGAAGATCATTCCCGTGTGATTTTAGGAGATAAAGGAGAGATGCAGACCAGCATCGGTGTGGAGGAGGACGCAGAGAAACCGAAGATTCTCCCGTTCAGCGTCGAGGCTCTGATGGCAGAACGGAGACCGAGCTCCTCCGCCGGAGCGTCGCATACTCCCGCGGATCCGGAGCGGACCGGTGCTCGGTTGACGTTCTCTGTTGACGTTCTGAAATTGTCGGAAAAGTCGGAGCAGAGCGCATGGATGCATCACCTCTCTCCCCGTGAGTTACAGCAATGCACTGGCCAAAGCAGAGCTTGTGAAGCAATTAACTGTTGCATGCTTTGAATTGGTCCATATGAGCTCAGATTCATATCTGCGACAAAGTGCACGGAGGCCCACCCTTTACCAAAATTAACCATAGTTTTATTATAGTAAAAGAATCAGAATCAAAAAATGTAAATGTATAAATTAATGTTATTTACAAGTGTGCAGTTTACAAATGTACAAATTTCGAATTCTATGTATAAATATAAATATGTCAGTTATGATGTATAGTTATGGAAGTTTTAATTGTTCAGGCTGAAGATAGCCTGTGGGTAAAAGTGTAGCAACCATGTTTTTTTGGGGGGTTGTTTACCATTTGTAAAACTACAATTTTACAACAAATACCTTGGGTAAACTATGGTTAATGTAGTCAAACCATGGTTAATTTGTGGTTTTATTTGTTGTAAAACCTTGGTTAATTTTTATAAGGGACTTGGTTTGGCTTGATTGAGGTCACCAGAAACATTGATGAATTATTATACACTAAATTTGCTCAACAAAAATATCTAAGACATATTTAAAAGTCCTTAAAGGTGTTTAGGACTGCACTGACCATGTTTAAGTGCACCAATAATGTGATTTCTTCCAATAATTTAAGACATTTAAGTGCCTGTTTATTGCAATTAAAATCGGCATATTCTACGATTATGATTGCTACTTACTATGAACTTATTTGTGACCCTAGCCCACAAAACCAGTCATAAGGGTCAATTTTTTGAAATTGAGATTTATACATAATCTTAAAGCTGAATAAATAAGCTTTCCATTGATGTATGGTTTGTTAGGATATAGGACAATATTTGGAAAATCTGGAATCTGAGGGTGCAAAAAAAATCTAAATGTTGAGAAAATTGCCTTTAAAGTTGTCCTTAGCAATGCATATTACTAATCAAAAATTATGTTTTGGTATATTTATGGTAGGAAATTTACAAAATATCTTCATGGAACATGATCTTTACTTAAATGATTTTTGGCATAAAAGAAAATGATAATTCTGACCCATATATGTATTGTTGGCTATTGCTACAAATATACCGTGCTACTTATACTTTGCGGAGCTCAAAAGTAGTGTAAGAGATAAATCTAAAGGTCGGTGTGTTTTGTTATTGTTGTTGTCTCTATAGGGCGTCTCAGTCCTCCCGCGTGTCCTCTGAGAAAACACAAAACCAACCGAAAGCCTCGGACCCCGTTCAGCACGGCGCAGCTGCTGGCGCTGGAGCGGAAGTTCCGTCAGAAACAGTACCTGTCCATCGCAGAACGGGCCGAGTTCTCCAGCTCGCTGAACCTGACCGAGACTCAGGTGAAGATCTGGTTCCAGAACAGAAGAGCTAAAGCCAAGCGGCTCCAGGAGGCCGAACTCGAGAAGTTAAAAATGGCCACTAAACCGATGCTTCCTCCCGCCTTCGGGATTTCATTCCCAGTCGGCGCTCACGTTCCGGCTTCATACACCGGCTCGCATCCGTTTCACAGACACTCGGTGAGCGTGACTCCGGTGGGACTCTACACACACATGGGATATAGCATGTACCATTTAGCTTAAAGGACGACCCAGTGCATCTGATGTGACTTTCTCTCCATCTTCAGCAATTCTGTTCCGATAAAAGCGGACATGGTTTACTCTAATGGTGGCATTTCACACGGCCTGCACTTTCACAGAGAGTTATGAAAACGGATTTGGTCAAAGGTAGGTCAGGTGAAAAGAGTCTGTATCTCACACTTGCATTCGTAGCAATGCGTTTATGATTCAAACTCGCATGAATGTTTTAAACGACAGCATTTTAAAAATAAACAACACTGACTGTTGTTGAAATGATTCCCTTCGAAAGGGATCTGAAATGTAAAATATTGTACATTTGGACAAAAATACCATTTATATGATGAATATATTTGTTAAATAAATTAATGACAAATGGTCTATTCTTTGTTTTCTCCTTGGTTTAGCAGAAACATGGTCTAGATTGTGAGATGGATTCTAAGCATTGAAAAACACGTCCCAAAATAGAACCAAAATATTTCCTAATTTGATGATGACTCATTGCAATCCAGGCACTGGACTGAACTTAAAATGAAAAACGCTCTCATCAGAAACCGTATCCATAAAAATCACCCTAACAAATACTACAAACAAAATTCCTAACTCCTTCAAAATCATGCAAAGCAGATTAAAGTGTCGATCGTATTTTCTGTTGTTTTATGAGGCTGGCATATGTCAATGAAATTTAAAACAACTCAACAGTTCTGCAAATATTAATTTGTGGACCCAGATTAACATCAAAGGTTTCTTGCTCAGCACAATTTGTGTCCACATGGTAATGGTACATAATTTCTTACAGAAATAAATCTATGTAAAATGTAACTCGAAAAAGAACAGGCAGTCTTTGAGTGTCGTGGTGAAAGTGCATTTAAACTGTCATCTATCATCTGGCTGGAGTGTATTTCCACAGCTGTTGCTTATTGCTCTGAAATAACCCACTTAGATTTTCTTGGCGCCGGTAGACCTCGAGGAGACCAACATCTACAAAACCGTCACTTGTGAGAAGTTCAAACAAGCCAGTGAAATTAAAGATTGGGTTTAGACGTGAAATTACCTTAAATGATTTGACTGGAATCCTACTGAAGGTATGAAATTATAGCACACACCGTGAGTTTGGAGGACCTGCAGCACATAAAAGACAGAGGTTGATCTAATGTTTACAGTAACGCATCGAGAGTATTCAAGATATTAATTTACGGGTGAATAAATGTCACTGATGAATTTTGCATCTATTTAATGCATATGTCATTTCAACAAATCTATAGTTTAAATGTCAGTATAGGCCTATCTAGTAGCTATTATAACAAGTATTAGCTACGTATTATTGGTAGGCTATTATAAAAAATATATTTAATCACTGACGCTGGGTCACATGTTGGCTTGGTGCTTCAAAAACTTTTAATCATTCTAGAGATGACCATTAAAATGAGCATGCGATTTTCAGGAAAAACCCATCTATGGAATTAATATCGTTTATAGCCTAAAAAGGGCCAGGGTTGAAAACATTCTGCTGGGACTGGAGTCACTGCTCGGTAATTAATAAAAGCCCTAATGACAATAAGATGAGAATCACACGGGTGAGCGCGCAGGCTGAAAGCTCACAAAAGATCTGAGGGGAATCTGTCCCTTCTTTTCAGAAGAGGTCACACTCTCTCTCTCTTCACGCCCCGGGCTAAAAGGGAAACAAAAGTCACTTGTTTTTATCATCCAAAATATCACAACGGGAAGTTTGCGAAGAGAATCGGCGCTTCATTTCACTGGCGCCACGTCTGTCATTCTCTCTCTTCAAGCAGCATTCAAAGACTGCAGCAGAGAAGCGAGTTCAGACCTCTAGACGCATGCATTTCTATAAAACGAATCTAAATCAGGGTTAAACATTAAAATAATAAAACCATAAATTAAACTTTGAAGTAATAAGTGATCACAATCACAGTTGACGTTGTTGATATTTCTATTCACTTGAAAGAAATGAAACACGCACATGCAATCGGTGCAAATGCGTTACAGATTATGTATATTATGTTATATATTGGTTGTTCTTTCCTGTTTATAGAAGGTTAGGGGTTTTTCAACGTTCTGGTCAGTGTTTTCCATGATATTTCAAACTTCATAATGTGTCGGTAATGGTACTTATTTTATTTGATTATAGTGATATATATATATATATATATATACATTACACACACACATTTTCTTTCCGTCCTGTTAACTCCAAATTTGGCTTTTCTAAAAATATTTCTCAAGCACCATCCGTTTAAAAGAGAGAGAGACGAATATTTGAAGACCTACCCAATATTAATAGTCCATTTCCCTGGAATATATTACGTCAACTAATTGCAAAAATATTTTCCATTCACTGGAATGACACACAGTGGGAAAAAAATACAATAAAGTCTGGAAGAAGTGTCCATGAAACAAATGCTGCATCGAAAACAACATCTAATAATAATTATTTTGGTTTCAAATTCGCATCTGCATCAAAAGCTGAGATGTCGTCTGGGCATTTGATTTTGTCATAAGCTACAGCGCCCCCTCACGGTTCATGCAACTTTAAACTCTTTCCAGAATATTTACTCAACATTTAACTGCAAACCGTTTGTTAACTGAAAACCATCGCTTTAAACGTTTTTTAAACATAGGCGTACAGTTTCAGTGATTTATTTGACACATGAAATGCACGATGACACAGGCCCTACATTGAAAACTGAGACCGTGAGAAAAATACAAAGTTCTAACATCTGCTTAAATAAAAGATCAGTTTATAAAGACATGCACTGTAAAACCCAGCTGGAAAATAATCGGCCTATAATATGAACAACATACAGATTAACCCAAACACGCAATTTTATCATTACGACTATTAATAAGACAATAAGTTTCTCTAATAATAACCCTGTGATGGAGGTTAACATCGTGTCGTATAGTAAACTGACAACATCTCAAGCTAAATGTCTACATTAAAGAAACATTATTTATGAGTGGTATGTTGTTTACTGCAGTATTCGTTTTATAAGTGTGCGCTGAACATGAATGGTAGATATTTTGACTGTTTCGTGGTAATTAAATTTCATGATTTTTGTTTTCATGATAAGCTTCTCTGGAAAGACATGCAAATGCCCATGTGAATACAAAACAATATGTGATTCTGCAAAATAAGAAGGAAAAAACTAAGGAAAGATAATAAAAGTTACACCACCGAGAAAAGCTACACCAATGCATGAATATTAGCACGATCGGGCATTAAGGTGTTAAATCAAATATAGTTTGTGTAATATTTAACCAACACGTTTCAGGACACAAGCATGAAATCATCTACAGACACGAGATAGAGACTGATGAGACTCACTCTGATCATCATCATTCTCCAGCTAGCCTCTATTCTGCAGTTATTTACCCCAGTTAACTGATATATGGCTAACATATAGTTTTCCTTATATATTTAGCAAACCTATTTCACATTTCAAATAAAAGTGACCTTAAAAACACTTACACGTACGTCCCTGCAGCACAGAAGCAGTCATAAGCAGCACAGCTATATTTGTAGCAATAGCCAACAATACATTGTATGGCTCAAAATTATCCATTTTTCTTTAATGCCAAAAATCATTAGGATATTAAGTAAAGATCATGTTCCATGAAGACATTTTGTAAATTTCCTACCGTAAATATATCAAAACTTCATGTTTGATTAGTAATATGCATTGCTAAGAACTTCATTTGAACAACTTTAAAGGCGATTTTCTCAATATTTAGATTTTTTTGCTCCCTCAGATTCCAGATTTTCAAATAGTTGTATCTCAGACAAATATTGTCTGATCCTAACAAACCATACATCAATGGAAAGATTATATTCAGCTTTCAGATGATGTATACATCTCAGTTTTAAAAAATTGACCCTTATGACTGGTTTTGTGGCCCAGGTCACATATGCAGCTGGCTGTACTTTCAACACAGAAAAAATAAATAAATAAATAATAATAATAATAAAAAATATTAATTAAAAAAATATTTGAACATTCAAACTGAAGCTGCATTTTTACATCCGATTTAATGCTTAAAGTTTCATGCTATACAATCACAAAAATAATGTATTTAAAAAGGTAAATATGTAAAATAACAACAATACAATTAAAATTAATCAATGCTGCCAAATCACTCCAGCAGCTCAGAATGATGCGGAACTTTTGAGTCACAAACAAAAGCAAACTCCATCATAGACTGAAATTTTGTCTTAGAGATTACTGGTGTAATTTTGAAGAACAGTTTTCTTATTAACTAATGAGATGCTTATTAAAAAAAAAAAAATTAAACATGGAACCGTAAACATGATGGAAATTTGCCTGAAACGCTCGTAAAAACAGCGATTATAACACTTAGGCCGGGTCTCAGCAAACCACTGTTGTAAATAACCCATTTTCTGGCTTCTTTTAAAAGTGTGTTTCATTTAGCCAACCACAAAATGATTTCTGCCTGTGTTTTATGATGCGTTGCTTGTTCGCTCGAATGTCACGCGGCATTAACGGGCGGAATTATTCACCCCCTGATGTTTAAGAAGCGTCATTAGCGTCAGAAGTCGACATTACAGTCATATCAACGTATCAGCATTTGAGCTTTTGAATTTGTTTTAACATTAAACTGGGTTTCATTACATTCCTGTAGGCTAAATGATATTCAAGGCTCGTTCACACCAATTCGCGCCCTCACCAACACACGATAACGTTCTGTTGATTCTAAACGCGCTGCAGTTTTGTCTTCTAGCTACCAAATGCTCAGCTTCTGATTGGCTGTCAACCGTTCACCAGTTTGGGGGGGGGGGGTCGCTCTAAAGATCATTCCAAAGATATTAGTTCATCTGTCATCGTTATTATTGGGATTTATTTAAAGCTGGAACAATTTTAAAAACTGTTAAAAATGCAGAATTTAAAACCACTTTTTAAAATCTCATCATAATCCGTTTTTAGATTGCTCATACATTTCAAGACAACCCCTTAAAGATCTCCTTCTCAGCCATGTGCATATTCTCTCGTCTCAGAAACAGCACTATTTTTATCAAGCGTGTCCGTCGCGTGAGCTGAAGTGTCCTTCAGTGCAATGTTCAGCGCGTTCAGGAGTGCAAACTGAAAACATAGTTGATGTCTGAGGAATAAACGCTCTTTTGATCAAACATGAATCAGAGCCAGAAGAGCCGCAGTGCAGCGCTCGTTCGCCAGAGAGCGCCGTTACACCGCGAGGACTCCAAACACGCCTCAGAGCCGCCTTTAGAGATCAGAGCACGTGCATTTCACAAGCCCTTCCTCTTCCGTTCTCACCTAGAGCTGAGTTCTTGCGAAATCATCCATTTATTGGACACAAACTGATGACCAAAAAAAAAGAACAAAAAAAGGACTATGCAAAGGCTGTGGTGACATTCCGAGTCAAATCAAACAAATTTCAAAAACTTCCCCACCTCATTTTTGATTTTGCTTATATTTTTTCTGAAGACAGACATATATAGTGATGAAAGCCAAAATATTAAATGTCATGGATGAATATTTACAGAGTAACCCACTATTTTGTAGAAGGGAACCGAACCGAACCATATAGGGCCTTAAAAATGAAGATGCCAAAAGGAAAAAGTTTGCTAAGACCCAATATCTAAAAGGGCATTAAGATATCTTTAATATGTCTTGCTAAAAGTCAACAGATTTTATTAACAGACCTGCCAATCTCTGTGTAATGTTACACTCTCTTTTTGTCTAGGGGTGACGGGAGTAACATACTATTAAAGAGGAACAAAAACAACAGTAAATGTAAAAACCAGTGGGCAAAAAGTAGTGAGTGAGAGAGAGAAGAGAGAGCGAACACACACACACACACACACACACACACACACACACACAAATGAATATTTACTGAGTAATCCACTATTTTGTAGAGGGGGGTCAAATTTTCACCTGAGATTCAGAGCCAAATTACAGATAAGAATGACTTCAGAAAGATGGCAGCATCATAATGTCATTTTTACTGTTACGGCCCTGGACGTATGAATTTGTGTTTTACAGTTTTTCTGGATTGCTAACACACTGTAACTGATTAATTTGACCCAATTTTCCAAACCATTCATACAGTTCTCAAAACAAAGACGTTTCTTAAAGCTTTGAACACATTTGACCTGTTTTCACACACGCTCCAGTTTGCTCAGTGTTTTCTGCAAAACTCTACACAAGAACAGCATCATTCTGCACAGATTTAACCATGTTCTCATTCAGAAAACACAAACACACAATACAACCACCTCAAGAATCACAAAATGAACACAAACCGCACACATTTATCCCTGTGTGAACATTACAGTAGCAGAACCGATGACAGCAGTCAGAATCTCAGGATGATATGAACAAGAGCCGATTATGTGTTTTGGGAAATGAATCCTGGTCGCGGGAGACAAAGAGGAATAAGAGGAGAAAAGAAAAATGAAGGGGATGAGGTCAAAGGTCATTTGTTGCTGATGAAATATAAAGCGCTATAGTTGAGCATGTTCTTGTGCATGGATTGATCAGAAGGAAAGCTGCCTGCAGGATCATCTACTCACACATTACAGTTACAGTACTTCAGATGAGAGGACTTGTACTGTAAATACAGTAGCACACAGCCTCAAACTCAGAACTGCTGAACTGATTTGTAGCCGAGTACTTCTGACATGTATTTGTGCAGAACTGAGAGTCTGTCGAGGAGAGAGACTAAGAAACTGTTATAGTATAACAAATAAGGATATTACTAATACTGTAATGCAGCTTGGCAGAGGATGCTGAATTTATTTATTTATTTATTGCTGTACAGTAACTGACAGTATATTCCAATGTGTGTTTACTGTATATTCAGTTGTTTGGGTTTTGTACTTTTCTCTTCTAGTGCTGTTGTTGTGCGTGTCATTCATGATGTGCTGCCAGTGGACCCAACGGCCTGCTGGGAGTTGTAGTTTCTGTAGTGTTTTGCATTCTGTCCTAATCTATGTGATTGGAGCTACCGGCTGCCTCTCGTCAGTGTGAAGAGGAACCGTATTTAAGAGGAACAAGAGCGTGAATCAGAGAGGTTTTCTCCCAGAACATGTGAGACGTTCCCAGAGTGTTGTGTTTGTTTGTTGGTGTGTCTTAAGCTTGCTACTGGTGTTATGGCTGTAGTGTGCAGCTTTGTGATAAACTTAAATTTAAAACCTAACTGAACTGTGTTTTGGCTGCAGTGTGCTGCTTCGAGTCGTGTGCCTCTTTGCTTTGAGTGTTGGAGCAGTCAGTTGGGTGCAATTTTCTTTTGTCCTCATTTTCTCCTGTTTTTGCAAGTCAGATAAGAATTGTTGTTTGTTTATATTTATTTTTCTTGGAGGTTAAGTAGATTTGCTTCTGGCAGGTACGAAGACTCTACTTTGTAAATAAAATCTTGAAGAGAGAGAGTGTGTGTGTGTGTGTGTGTGTGTGTGTGTGTGTGAAAGCTAAACTGGCTGCTGTTTTTATAGGAGTAAGAAATTCTGGCAGTATGGGATAGAGGTTATAAAACAGTCAGTGTTAGTGTTTTACCTGGGCTTTATCTCAGGTTCTGCAGTAATCCTTCTCTCAGCTTGAAGCAGCACAACATGAAACAACACAGACTCACTCACCATTAGCTTAGCCTTAACCAAACCGCCGATAAGAATCAAATACCACAGTTTCATTTGCAGAGATCCGGAAACAATCACCTGAACCGTGAGTCATGTGACCGCTCAGGCTACAGATGTTTAGATGTTGTTAGATATTTAATTGTTCTTATACTATTTACAAAGAAAACCATTTCCATTTTCCTTTCAAACTCCTTAACCTATTTTCCATGCAGTTTAACACCCACGAACGTTTTTCATGTAATGGATGGAAAATGCTGAATTAAAATATTTTAACATACTCTTGGTATTTCTTTTTGTATGCACATGTGTATTGAAATCAACACATACCCCGTTCAAATGCAGTGCTTCTGGTTATCACTGTAAAATAGTTTTGCTTGTTCTCTGACAAAAACCTCAGCTGTGGTCAGAGCTGGCATTACTCAGCCGTCTGGTGTAACAGAAATGGTGTCTCATTTATATGCATTCTTTTGATGTTAATTTGCCTCCTTTGATTATTTTACAATAACTGGTTTGTTATCATTCTGTCCCCATAAAAGTGCACTGATCACTCATTAGGCTCATCATAACTTTCTCTGGTTGTTCATGACTTGCTGCTGTTGTGCTGATTATTTAGGTTCTGCTAACCTTCTGTTCACATTTGTACCTTATTTCATTTTTCTCTTCAGCTGTAATTCCCGAGTGCCAGTGAATTCAGGAAGAGAACAGGCAATTTGTTCCATCTTCTCAGGAAACAGGACAAGGTTACCAAATGTTCCAGGCATTGTTTCCAGATCTGCATGCTCAGTCAAATCTGGAGCTCTCCAGTACAATGCCTGCCACGAAAATAAAGCCAAATCTCTGTGTGAAGGATGGCTGATTTATATCTCTCTCATGACAGTCCGTTCTGTAACTAATTTAACGAGTCGCTCCACACACAGCGACAGACGAATGCGAATCCACTGCCAAACCGAGTCGAGAAGTAGGTCATGTTTGTCTCCAGGTGCTACAAGAAACATCACTGCTGCACACAACCATCTCAGACTGTTTCCATAAGAAGAGGACCAGTATAAAAACACTCAACATTCACTACAAAAATAATGGAGTACTTCTTTAATTCAATGTTGCTTGCTTACTGTGTGAAATTTGCTAGCAATCTGTGAAAATTGTTTCTAGACCAACTTTATTTCAGTGTAAAAAAAAATCACACAAACTCGTATGTATTTTATTAATAAAATATTTTACTATTTCATTACTGAAAGTTACTTAATATATGACAGGAACGCTGTGATTAAAGGCTGAGCTGGTGAAGAGATGCAGAAGAATTAGTGATGAATGTGATATATTGTGATATTGTGACAGGAGTAGATGAATGCGTGTCATGCAGGTGTAACCGAGCGCCGAGGAGGAAATCATACTAAATATCTCACTTACATGTTGCGGTCAATAAGCCAAACATGCAGCCATGTAAACAGGCCACTGCTTTATTACTGAACGGATTGAGATGAATGACTGGCATTTTGCAAATTTCCTGTGGAAAGTTTTTCCCTCACTAGTGGAATGCAGGACAAACACACACACACACACACACAGATACACACACACAGATACACATTAAAAGGGAACCTCACCTAGAACTGGGCATTACCAGCCAAAACCAGTTCTATCAAAACACACACACACACACACACACACACATGCTGCACACACTCTTACACGCGCACACACACACACACACACACACACACACACACACACACACTCTCTCTGGCTGTAAGTGTGCTTGTTTAACATGTTTTGGTGTAATATCAGGGAAAGCATTGGTGCTGTTTTTGTGTTTATCTCAGGCGTCCTCTATCAGATGTTCCAGCCGATCCTCTGAGTATCGTGGACTGATGTTTCCTGTTTCCAGAGCCTCACAGTCATCTGTGAAAAACACCAGATCCTACACAAGAAAACACACACACAATGCATCTCTCGCAATGACACAGTTGCTATAAGAGGCTGGTTTGCGTTCTGAGGGCGTCACATACCCGGTAGCAGGCGCGGGTGATGATGGAATAGAGGGTCTGGACGCGGCGCTTCAGGAGCCGAATGCGCGGCCGCTCTCTGCAGTATTCAGTGGGCAGATTCTCAGCCACATACAGGAAATCACGCAGCTTGGACCTGATGCAGGAGTTCTGCAAAACACCAGAGAATCTCACTGACCCACAGGATGCCGTGTCCAATCATAGATGAGACGAGTGATCCATCAGCCAAATATCATCACACACACACACACTCAGATCACATGATGAAAACTGTAGTTAGTAATGTAATCTAGGCTACTCATTTTAGGTAATGCATTCGGATTACTTTTTTTCATCTAACTTGTTTTAAACTTACCATCAAACATAACACATTGATATTCACAAGTAAAGAGAAAGAAAATATATTCCATTTTTTGATATCAACATCATAAAATGCATTAAACATTACATTAAACTGGGGTTTCCCAAACTGGGTTTACAGTTTTTTTCAGTTGCTAACAAGCATTGTGCAATACTGAAGCCACATTTTCAAAACTGTTCACACATTCAGCGATACAGACGTCTGTGCGGACCAAACTGTGAATCATTGTTCATTGCTTTCAGACAAAATGCATGCAATGACCACATTTCTCAAAATCCACAAACACTTTTGTCATTCATACTCCACAACCTGAAAAACACTACATTATCAGCACATTTCTCAGACGCGAACACACTGCTTTCAAAACTGATAAAAGCAGGTTCAAATCAGAAAACTGTCCATTTCTGCAGGAATTATATTGAAATATAAAATCTTAGCAGAATATTTATTATGAAACTGAATAATAATTATTCCAAACACAACTAAATGCAATTTCAGCTGAAAGGCGAGCCAGAAGTCCTATTTTTAGTTTTTTCTTCTTCTTCTTCATCTTCTTCTTGTTCTTCTTTCTTTCTTTCTTTTCGGTTATCTTTTGATAAATGGATGGTTTCGGAATGATTTTGTTTGGAAACATGGATCAGGGAAGACACACTGGTGGGACAGCAGAGAGCGGGAGGACTAGAACCCTCACAGTACTGAACATCCATCCATCCATCCATCCATCCATCCATCTATTCCCAGCGCTTGTCCCATGAAGGGTCAGGAGGCTGCAGCCATGGGTCATAGGCAAGACAAGCCCTGGACAGATGGCCAGTCCATCACACACATTCATATTCACACTCACTACAGTCTCCAGGTCACCTGTCCTGTGTGTCTCTGGATTGCGAGAGAAGCCCAGAGAACACCAGACTCCACACAGACTCAGTACTGCACACAGTAGAGTCACCTTTTATTGTGGCCAGCCTAAGACACACCTGTGCAATAATCATGCTGTCTAATCAGCATCTTGATATGCCACACCTGTGAGGTGGATGGAGTATCTCGGCTCACTAACACAGATTTAGACAGATTTGTGAACAATATTTGAGAGAAGGCCTTTTGTGTACATAGAAGAAGTCTTAGATCTTTGAGTTCAGCTCATGAAAAATGGGGGCAAAAACAAAAGTGTTGCGTTTATAATTTTGTTCAGTGTATGAAGTGTTTTGTTGGTCTGAGTGAGTTTTGGAGGTGAGATCAACCGTTTGGTAATGCAGACTGTATGAACAGTTTTGAAAATGTGGCATCAGTATTGAACAAAGCTTGTTAGTAATTGAAAAAAACTGTAATATAAAAACTGCAGTGGGTTTGTGATTTGATAAATTAAGAATTAGGCAGAATCAATAAATTATGAAAAATGTACTGCCGCTGTGTGAATAATATGTAATCATGTAATCTATAACAAGTATCTGTAATCTAATTATGAGCATGTTAAAATGTAATATACCCTAATTACAAGTACATCATTTTTGGAATCTGATTATGTAACCCAGATTACATGTAATCATTAATACCCCACACTATACTCAACAGAAAGAACAACAAAATGAAATCAGTGCAGGTTAGTTATTGATTCTCACAGCTGACGGAAATGCTCACTCACGTGCACGTCTAGAAACATCTTCGGCAGAAACCCAGCGCATGTTTTCTGCAAGAATTAAAGTTTCAAGTTTATACATGACCATAACATAATCATACCCCAGACAGCATATGTACGTCTGCAAGATGTCTGTTAAAGATCGCTCGATCTGGAAAGCATCTGCTAGACGTCTGTCATACGTCAGCTTTACATACTTTCTAAATCATAAACATCTTAAAGACATCTAATATACGTCTATTTGACATCTGATAGGAAACGTCCTATAGATGTATTACAGATGAGCAAACACCCTAAAAAAGATGCAAATGTAAATAGACGTTATGGGACCGTGCTGTGTAATAGCATAAACTCTCTTACCGTGCGACTATATTGATGTATTTTGTCCAGATTGCTCATGATTTCTTTGCTGAGCTGCAGAGCGCGCGAGTAACAGGTCGGCGGCGCGCAGCTCGTGAACCAGATCAAACCCAGAAGAAAGAAGAAAGAAACGAGTCTCTGCGCGCTCATGTCTGTCTCTGCCCAGAACAGCTGTTCTGTGCGATGATGAGGAGAATCCCTGCCTATAAACGCGCGCGTGCGCGTGTGTGTGTGTGTGTGTGTGAGAGAGAGAGAGTGTGTGTGTGTGTGTGTGTGTGTGAGAGAGAGAGAGAGAGAGAGAGGTGTGTGTGTGTGTGAGTGTGTGTGTGTGTGTGCTCGGTCCCGATGACGTCACTCACCTTCCCACCCGTGCACGCGCAGATGCTCGTGATGGAGAGTGAACAAATATTTGGAGCGTCTATGAATGTGTGTGAAAAGTGTGCTTGTCATATTATGTGTGTTATAAATTCGGCTATTAGCTAGTTAACAAAAGTATGTTCTAAGAATGTTCCTATTAAGTTAGAAAATGTTATTTCTGAAAACGTCCAGTTTTATAAATGTTTCAAAAGCGTTTTCTCTGGTCACGCTGCTGAGGTTAAGCGCATTCATTCCGCAGCCATGATGGGAACGTTACTTCCGTTCTAAAACAAGTAACACAATAAAACCTCACATCCATGAACAAACATCATTAAAGACCAGGTAACTTTGAACAAATGTTCTATTAACTTTTAAACTTTACCGGAAGAACGTTCCCTGTTAGTTATCACGAGTTATCAACTCTACACAGAATGAGTTATCAGTTCTGTATTCAGCACGTGATGTTAATGCTGAATCTGGCAGTGGTTTGTGTATTTCTGAGAGTCTGAAGAGCAGATGTCGCCCTCTCGCGGTCACAATAGACACCATCACAGAGATTCTAATGGTTTCCACTACAAACATTAAACCATCAACTTTTAACCATTAAAACCATTGAAAACAGTGTCCTGTAGTGTGTTTTGGGACATATTCCATTAGGATTTAGTGGTTTTAACAAAAGCCACCAATAGAAGGCGACCAATTACCAAGAAACCAACACCATTAGCTTCCATTATAACCAGTAACATTCCCATGAAAACCAGTAAAACATTACAAATTCTGGGGTGGTTTCTATATATATATATATATATATATATATATATTTTTTAGCAGGGCTGCATCATAACGTGTTTACTGTCAGTTTGTGTCCGAGTCAATGACATCCAGGCTACTCACGACATCTGTCACTCATCCACTGATACACTACACAACCCTCTCTCTCTCTCTCTCTCACACACACACACACACACACTCTCTCTCTCACTCACACACACACACACTCTCTCTCACTCACACACACACACACACACACTCTCTCTCACTCACACACACACACACACACACTCTCTCGCTCACTCACACACACACTCTCTCTCTCTCACTCACACACACACTCTCTCTCACTCACACACACACACACACTCTCTCTCTCACTCACACACACACACACACTCTCTCTCTCTCACTCACACTCACACACACACTCTCTCTCTCTCACTCACACTCTCTCTCTCTTTCTCTCACACTCACACACACACACACACTCTCTCTCTCTCACACTCACACACACACTCTCTCGCTCTCTCGCTCTCTCTCTCTCTCTGTCTGGTGGACTGAAGGTGTGTCGGTGAAGACGGATCATTATTATTATAATCTTGCTGAAGGATGAAGGATGCTCGGCTGTGATGAAGGTCTTCTGATGGTGATGATGGGCAGGAGTCAGTCTCGTGGAGCGCCGCTGCTGCGTGAGGATGAGGAGGGTGAGGAAGAGCGTCAGTTTGTGAAGTGTCAGAGAGTGTTTCTGTTCGATGTCTATGCAGTTTGTCTCTCGTGATGAGTGTATAATGGACAGACAGTCTCAGAGCGAGTGAAGTTCTGCTGTAGATGAGTCTCTGAGGGTTAGATGTGTGTAAGAAGCTGCTTCTGCTGGTTTCTGAGGATGCTGCTGTAGTTGGACCGGTTTACATTCAGCAGGGCTTCCTTCAGTCTGTCAGAGATGAGAATGATCAAAATCCTCATGAATGGTTAACTGGTTCTGGTTAATAGTAAATCACTTTTAAACAATGAACCATGAAGTATATTTGCATGTTATGCAAAGTTGTGAAAAATTGATGTGTTGGGCTCAGATGTGCTCAGGATGAAACTGTGTGTGTGTGTGTGTTTCCTGTTTTCTCTTTTAGTTTCCTTTGACCACTTTAAGATTCTCAGAGCCATCGGGAAGGGAAGCTTTGGGAAGGTAAGAGTCTCTCACACACACACACACACACACACACACACGTTTGTTTCTGTGAATTGTGAGGACTTTCCATAGACTTCTATTACTTTTATACTGACCAAACAATATTTTCTATCCCCTAACACTAAACCTACCCCTTACAGAAAACCTGTTTGCATTCTTACACTTTCAGATAAACATCAGTTACTATTTTTAATAATGTTTTTTCCCCTCATGGAGACCGCAGGCCAGTCCCCACAATGTCCAAAAATTTCAGGTTTTATCCTTGTGAGCACATTTGGTCCACACAGTGTAGCATGAACAAGTACACACACACACACACACACACACACACACACACACACACACACACACACAGCTCTCATTTGAAGGTTTAAATATATATATATATATGTGTGTGTGTGTGTGTGTGAAGTGAGGCATGAATGAGTGAACTGAGCTCTGTCTCTTTCTGATGGAGCTGTTTCTGCTGGAGGCTGTAATGCATTAGCGCGCTCTTCTCTGTCTGTGTCTGGAAAGCTGAAGGCTGGTGTATTATTTTGGAGATATTTTTAGTGGCAGAAAATGAAGCTCATGTCAGTATCTCTCATTTCTGCATGTTTGAATTCATTTCTGCCAACAAACAGAAGCCCCCAGTGTTTGTGTGCCACGCATGTTAAATGCATCGTGTGTGAGTTTAGTGATGTATGACTGACAGAAGAGCGTCCCTGGGTGCTATGATTACTCAAACTAACGATGGTCTGCAGGTGTGTATTGTGCAGAAGAGAGACTCCAGGAAGATGTATGCCATGAAATACATGAACAAGCAGAAATGCATTGAAAGAGATGAAGTCAGAAACGTCCTCAGAGAGCTGCAGGTCATGCAACGACTCCAACATCCGTTCCTCGTCAACCTGTGGTGAGCCACACACCTGTCCCCTCCATCGCCCTCACCTGCTTTATACTGAGATGATCATAGTTTACACTCTGAAACGCTTTGTGACTGTTACTGTAGAAACGCTACACCTAGTAGCAACTAGTTAATTGCTAACTTATATTGTGCATATGTGATGAAAAACGAAATGGTTAACATTGCATTGTATGTCATTTTAATGTAAAATATTATCACATTTGTGACCCTGGACCACAAAACCAGTCATAACGGTCAATTTTTGGAAATTGAGATTTATGCATCATCTGAAAGCTGAATAAATAATCTTTCCATTGATGTATGGTTTGTTAGGATCGGACAATATTTGTCTGAGATGCAACTATTTGAAAATCTGGAATCTGAGGGTGCAAAAAAATCTAAATATTGAGAAAATCACCTTTAAAGTTCTTAGCAATGCATATTACTAATCAAAAATGAAGTTTTGATATATTTATGGTAGGAAATTTACAAAATATGGAACATGATCTTTACTTAATATCCTAATGATTTTTGGCATAAAAGAGAAATGTATAATTTTGACCCATACAATGTATTGTTGGCTATTGCTACAAATATAGCTGTGCTGCTTATGACTGCTTCTGTGCTGCAGGGACACATTTATGCTTTTTGCAATTTAAAAACTATGAATTACCACATTATTTCCAGTGAAAAACAGTAATCTGAGTGATAAAGTCACAAACAGACTCGACTCACAGCACTAGTGATAGCCGACTCTGAAGTATCTCTACTGTATAAAGCACTATAGAAATCAGTAATCAAACAGCAGCAGGGTTGAGCCAGACTCACTGCTGTCTGCAGGTTTGCGTTTCAGGACGAGGAGGATCTGTTTATGGTGGTGGATCTGTTGTTGGGTGGTGATTTACGCTTCCATCTGCAGAAGAAGGTTGGCTTTAATGAGCAAACGGTGAAGCTGTACGTCTGTGAGCTGGTGTTAGCGCTCGATTACCTGCAGCGCTCGCACATCATCCACCGGTGAGAAACACACTCCAGACTTTTTTCTTTGCAATTCTGGGTTCATATCTCACAATTCAGACACTTTTTCCTTCCTGCAAAAAAAGTCAGAATTGTGAGATATAAACCCCAAATTCTGAGAAAAACAGAAATGTGAACTTGCAATTGTGAGAAGAAAAGTCCTAATTGTGAGATATAACCAGGCATCTGTGAGATGCAGTGGAGTCCCGTCTCCGTCAGCATCTGCTGCTCGAGTCCAGGCTGTTGAAGGATCGCAACACCAAACCCATGTGTTCGAGTCCCAGAGATGAACTGAAGAATGTGCAGCACTGCGCTCTACGCTGAACAATAAAAGCTCCTGTAACGATGTGTTTGAGAACCACATACACGCTGCTGCGAGAAACAGACGCAAAATAACGTGACTGTGATCAGGAAACATTACTGCTGTGTGTGTGTGTGTGTGTGTTCTCTCTCCAGTGATATAAAGCCAGACAACATTCTCTTGGATGAACATGGTGAGTTACTCTGTTTACACCAGTAAATGCTGAGAAAATAACAATGATGACGGACCGCAGCAGCTCAGATAATGAGCCACACATCTTATTTCTTGAAAAGTGTCTTGTCTGTGTGTGTGTGTGTGTGTGTGTGTGTGTGTGTAGGTCATGTCCACGTCACAGACTTTAACGTGGCCACGGTCCTGCAGGGGTCAGAAACAGCCTCCTCGATGGCAGGAACCAAACCCTACATGGGTGAGTTTGACCGAAGGACATCAGAAACACTCGTCTGGCTGATATGCTGCATCACAATCATTTAATGATTAATAGCAAAACTATTAATATTTCAAAGAGATAATTCACCAAAAAATGAAAATTCTGTCATCATTTACTGACCCTCATATTGTTCCAAACCTGTGTGAGTTTCTTCACAAAAGTAGGTATCATGAAGAATGCTAACCAAACAGTTTCTGGTCACCAGAGTATAAATAAAGTATTAAAAAAAGTCAATGGCTATGATTTAATGGCTAGCAGTGACACTCTTCAAAATATCTTCTTTTGTGTTCAAGAGAAGAATGAAACTCATGCAGGTTAGGAGCAACCTGACAGAGAGTAAATGATACGTTTCAGGGTGAACTAAATTAATAAGATTAATATGTTTACTGACATCATATTTCTTTTTTCTTCCCCTACTGTTAACTACCAGTTTTATATTACAAACAGATCTTGAATTGAACAGATCCTGTTTGTTAACATTAGTTACGATGAGCTAACAATGAACAATATTTCTAAAGCATTTATTATTTTTAGTTTGTTCATTTCAACATTAACTAATACATTATTAAAATCAAGAGTTGCATGTGTTATTATTTAACAAACCTGAGCTAATGTGAACTATGAACAGTTGTATTTTATTAACTAACATTAACAAAGATTAATATATGGTAACAAATGTATTGCTTATTGCAAGTTAACCCATATGGGAAATACAATTAAAATACAATTAAAAACAAAGCAGCGGCGGTTTGATGAATCCAGCAGAAACAGCTGATGCTTTGTGAGGATCCGCTGGATATCGAATCTGACCATCACTTCATTACAGTCGAGTTATGAGGAAACAAACACAGACATGGGAAATGAATCTGGAATAACCGTGTGTGTGTGTGTGTGTGTGTGTGTGTGTGTGTGTCACAGCACCAGAGGTGTTTGTCTCGTTCGTGGACAGCGGTGTGGGTTACTCGTTCGCTGTGGACTGGTGGGCTCTTGGCATCACTGCATACGAGCTCCTGCACGGATCGGTGTGTTTATCAACTCAAACCAGAGCTACAAACACATAACATTATTATTATTATAACAATAACTCAATGTGAAAGAAGTCTTAGAGTTCATCCAGACTCCCTTCAGTAAGATGCACAGTGATCTCGACATGCAGATTTCAATGTGAAACAAAATACATCAAAAATACAGATGGATTGTTTTCGTTGTATATATCTTTTTTCATACCTGAATCTGGTATCAGTTGTGAATGTTTGACATTTGATATTTGTTTGTCTGGAGTTTATCTAGTATTTGTCTGGTGTTTATCTAGTATTTGTCTGGAGTTTATCTAGTATTTGTCTGGAGTTTATCTAGTATTTGTCTGGTGTTTCTCTGGAGTTTATCTAGTATTTGTCTGGAGTTTATCTAGTATTTGTCTGGTGTTTATCTAGTATTTGTCTGGTGTTTCTCTGGAGTTTATCTAGTATTTGTCTGGAGTTTATCTAGTATTTGTCTGGTGTTTATTTAGTATTTCTCTGGAGTTTATCTAGTATGTGTCTGGTGTTTATCTAGTATTTGTCTGGAGTTTATCTAGTATTTGTCTGGTGTTTATCTAGTATTTGTCTGGAGTTTATCTAGTATTTGTCTGCTGTTTATCTAGTATTTGTCTGGTGTTTCTCTGGAGTTTATCTAGTATGTGTCTGGTGTTTATCTAGTATTTGTCTGGTGTTTATCTAGTATTTGTCTGGTGTTTATCTAGTATTTGTCTGGTGTTTCTCTGGAGTTTATCTAGTATTTGTCTGGAGTTTATCTAGTATTTGTCTGGTGTTTATCTAGTATTTGTCTGGAGTTTATCTAGTATTTGTCTAGTGTTTATCTAGTATTTGTCTGGTGTTTCTCTGGAGTTTATCTAGTATTTGTCTGGAGTTTATCTAGTATTTGTCTGGTGTTTCTCTGGAGTTTATCTAGTATTTGTCTGGTGTTTCTCTGGAGTTTATCTAGTATTTGTCTGGAGTTTATCTAGTATTTGTCTGGTGTTTATCTAGTATTTGTCTGGAGTTTATCTAGTATTTGTCTAGTGTTTATCTAGTATTTGTCTGGTGTTTCTCTGGAGTTTATCTAGTATTTGTCTGGAGTTTATCTAGTATTTGTCTGGTATTTCTCTGGAGTTTATCTAGTATTTGTCTGGTGTTTATCTAGTATTTGTCTGGTGTTTCTCTGGAGTTTATCTAGTATTGGTCTGGAGTTTATCTAGTATTTGTCTGGTGTTTATCTAGTATTTGTCTGGTGTTTCTCTGGAGTTTATCTAGTATTTGTCTGGTGTTTATCTAGTATTTGTCTGGTGTTTCTCTGGTGTTTATCTAGTATTTGTCTGGTGTTTCTCTGGAGTTTATCTAGTATTTGTCTGGTGTTTATCTAGTATTTGTCTGGTGTTTCTCTGGAGTTTATCTAGTATTTGTCTGGAGTTTATCTAGTATTTGTCTGGTGTTTATCTAATATTTGTCTGGTGTTTCTCTGGAGTTTATCTAGTATTTGTCTGGTGTTTCTCTGGAGTTTATCTAGTATTTGTCTGGTGTTTATCTAGTATTTGTCTGGAGTTTATCTAGTATTTGTCTGGTGTTTATCTAGTATTTGTCTGGTGTTTCTCTGGAGTTTATCTAGTATTTGTCTGGTGTTTATCTAGTATTTGTCTGGTGTTTCTCTGGTGTTTATCTAGTATTTGTCTGGTGTTTCTCTGGAGTTTATCTAGTATTTGTCTGGTGTTTATCTAGTATTTGTCTGGTGTTTCTCTGGAGTTTATCTAGTATTTGTCTGGAGTTTATCTAGTATTTGTCTGGTGTTTATCTAATATTTGTCTGGTGTTTCTCTGGAGTTTATCTAGTATTTGTCTGGTGTTTCTCTGGAGTTTATCTAGTATTTGTCTGGTGTTTATCTAGTATTTGTCTGGAGTTTATCTAGTATTTGTCTGGTGTTTATCTAGTATTTGTCTGGTGTTTCTCTGGAGTTTATCTAGTATTTGTCTGGTGTTTATCTAGTATTTGTCTGGTGTTTCTCTGGAGTTTATCTAGTATTTGTCTGGTGTTTCTCTGGAGTTTATCTAGTATTTGTCTGGGGTTTATCTAGTATTTGTCTGGTGTTTCTCTGGAGTTTATCTAGTATTTGTCTGGTGTTTATCTAGTATTTGTCTGGAGTTTATCTAGTATTTGTCTGGTGTTTATCTAGTATTTGTCTGGTGTTTCTCTGGAGTTTATATAGTATTTGTCTGGTGTTTATCTAGTATTTGTCTGGTGTTTCTCTGGAGTTTATCTAGTATTTGTCTGCTGTTTATCTAGTATTTGTCTGGTGTTTCTCTGGAGTTTATCTAGTATTTGTCTGGTGTTTCTCTAGTATTTGTCTGGAGTTTATCTAGTATTTGTATGGTGTTTATCTAGTATTTGTCTGCTGTTTATCTAGTATTTGTCTGGTGTTTCTCTGGAGTTTATCTAGTATTTGTCTGGTGTTTCTCTGGAGTTTATCTAGTATTTGTCTGGAGTTTATCTAGTATTTGTCTGGAGTTTATCTAGTATTTGTCTGGTGTTTATCTAGTATTTGTCTGGTGTTTCTCTGGAGTTTATCTAGTATTTGTCTGGTGTTTATCTAGTATTTGTCTGGTGTTTCTCTGGAGTTTATCTAGTATTTGTCTGGAGTTTATCTAGTATTTGTCTGGTGTTTCAGCGACCGTTTGAGATCCGCTCCAGCACAGCAGCGGCTGAGGTCCTCAGCATCATCTACGGCCAGCAGCTGCGCGTCTCCTGCGTCTTGAGCCCAGGAATGGAGCATCTGATCTGCAGCGTGAGTTTCTACATCAGAACACGAGCACTGAGATCAGAGCTTTCATTCCTGCACAAACACAAGACCACTGTCATGCTTTCTGGAGCTCAGGGCACATATATAACACGAGAGAATAGAGAAAAATTAAAAATAAAAATCAGAGAGAATCAGTAGCTTTGGATTAGTGTATTACTGCAATCTTTGACAGACTGTAGCTTTGACATGCTCCATTTTTAAATAAAGAACACATATGTTCACATCTGAGTGAAGTTACATGCACAGTTTGTGGTGAATGTTTACATTGCGCTTAATTTAATTAGTAAGTATCTGATCTACAGTTTAGAACGTAAAATCCATGGTTATTGAGACAACACTGCTTTTCAACAGTACATTCGATCATCGGCATTGTTGCTTATTATAGTTTCCAAATGCACACGTGGTAAATCAAAAAGTTAATGTCTCAGTTCAGGTTTAATAATTCTGGGGAAATAATAAAATTAAGTATAAAGTTTATAAGTATAAACTGACTTCATATTGAAATCTTGAATGTCATTCACATTTCATTTGATATTGATGAAAGCTTGCTTCTGCCTCAAGATAAAAAGAATTTGTACATTTTAATTTACAATTTGGACTTTTCTTTCTCAATAAAGGCAATTGACTATTCTCAAGATATAAATGCTTTTATATATCTTTTATCAAGATATAAAATTGTGACAAACGCAGAAATCTGAGATATAAACTCAATTGTGAGAAAAAAGTTGCAGTTACTTTTTTATTCTGTGGTGGAAAAAAGAGAATGAGATGTAAACTCAGAACTGTGAGAGAAAACACGTTTGAATTGTGAGATATAAAGTCAGAACTGCAACATATAAACACAAAATTGCTAAATATATATTTGCAATTCCAAGAAAAAAAGTCAGAAGTGTGAGATAAAAAGTTGCAAATACCTTTTATTCATTTTTTTATTCCTTAGTAATATTTGAATATATTTGTACTGGAAATCAAGGCAAAAATACTGTCAAAGAGCAGCACTTTTTCCCTTCAACAGAAGGTCTTGTTCAGTTTTGGTGTGACTGACTGCACCGTGTGTGTTTTGTGCGCAGCTCCTGACCAGAGACCCTCGAGTCGCCCGTCGAGTCTGTCTGAGGTCCAGGCGTCTCCGTATCTGGCGGATGTGGACTGGGACGCCGTGCTGCAGAAATCCGTCCCGCCCGGATTCTTTCCAAACGTAAGCGGCCTTTAGCCTCGCGTCCCTCCCTGAGGAACATCAGGAGTCACGAGCTGCTGGATCTCTCTGTCTGTCACAGAAGCGCCGTCTGAACTGTGACCCCACGTTTGAGCTGGAGGAGATGATCCTGGAGACCCGTCCGCTGCACAAGAAGAAGAAACGCCTGGCCAAGAGCAGAAACCAACCCTCGAACCCGCTGGTGCGTTCATCACGCTCACACACACCGTCACAAACACCACCAAACCACAGCAGTGTGTGAGGAACAGACCCCGATTCTCCAGAAAATCTAGCTCTTACCAGAAAGCTCATGGCAGAAATGGTGATCTCTGATTCGGACTGACACCTGAATCACTTGTTCCAGTTCACAAAACCACTTCATGCCAAGAGAAGTCAGCTTTATAAATACAGATCGTTTCAAAGCAGCTTCACAGCAATAAACAGGAAGAAAAACTCTTCAAAGATTCAGTCAAACATCACTTTCACCTGTGAAGCAGCTCTACAGAAGACTGTAAACACTGATACGATCGTCTCTAGAGCTGCTTTAGACTCGACATCTACAGCTCAGGTTTCACAAAGAGACCTTTTTAAGACCAAGTTTAAGGAACACAATGAGCATTAGCAAAACTTCTATCCAATCTCCATAAGATTTTAAAGCATTTTACAAAAAAATAGCTTATGGCTTGAATATCTCATAAACAATAGAATATGGATTTTTTTTTAATGAACCTTCTGTTCACACTGCAATAAAACGATGCACGTCCTCAGTGTTTCTGTCTTGTTGTCCAGTGCAAATGTCTAAGGATTCTTAAATCAAGACACATTTACTGGAGAAGAAAAATGACGTATGAAGTCTTGTTTTATGAGAAACTGATAAAAATGAGTTTCTGTTTAAAACAAAAACAAATATCTGGCTACGGGCTTAAAAAACAACTTAATTGAAAAGAAACAAGTTTTCATTCCTCATTGGTAGGTATTTTTTCTTGTAACACTTAATTTTGTTCAATTTCTCAAAAAACAAGACTTTCTATCTTCATTTTTCTTCTCCAGTAAGTGTCTCTTGATTTAGGAATCTTTAGATATTTGCACTGGAAAACAAAATGAAAACACTGAAGAGGAGATTCATTTTTTTGCAGTGCATGCAACATTTACTGCCATGACTTCATGTATTTGAGACTTTCTGCTCTGATTTAATTTATAAAAGTGAATTCTGCAGAAACCCTGCATTGTAATCATGTTCAATTATTCACCTGGAGCCGGTCACAGAACAGAGGATGATGATGATGATCAGTGAATAATGATTTAAATCACACAGATCATCATCATCATCAGACGTCAGAAGAGGTGGAACAGAGCAGATGTGCTTTTTAATGGTGATTTGTGTCCTTTTTGAAGCTTGAAAGCTTCAGTCCTCGTCCAGCGTGAAACATCAGACCGGAGAACGTCAGACGGTTCAGAGGCACGAGGGCGAGTGAAGGATTATTTTGAGTATTGTAAGATGACATTGCCTTGAATCTGATGGTCTTCTTATTAATACATCAGTTTGATGAATGAAATCTGTCTGTTTCTCAGCCGACGCACATGCAGAGCAGTTTAGACGCGCTGGCAGAAGATTTCATCGCCTTCAACAGAGAAAAGTACGTCAGACGTTCCCTTCGTTTGTCTGATTTAAAGTATTGATCAGTTTGTAATCTTTCTGTTAAATACATGTGAACACTCTCATAGCAGCGTAAATCTCTGTCTGTCAGGATGGCGTCGGACTCACCAGCTGCAAATAAACACAGTGATGGACAGAACAACATGATGATGACGATGATGAAGACGGACAGCAGCTCTGAGCTTCACTGACAAAAGAGTCACTCGTTTTCAGACTCACAGACGTCTGTGTAGAGTTCAGATCAACGGATATTTCTCAAACCTTTTAAATAAACGATTCCTTCGCAGAGGCTGATTCTGTGGTTTCTGTAGTTCGTATACAACACAAAGTCAAATGGCAGACGAATTCAAGTGTCAGAAATAAAACCGTTCTAATTCATTTTTTAAATTATCATGATAGATTAAAATAAAAAGGTTGATTATTAAAAAGGAGTGTAAACATGAAGCTGCAGGTCGATCATCTGAGTGTTTGTGAAGGAAAAACACACATCTGGATGATGTGACTGGAGGACTGAACACCCACAACAGGAATCAACCAATCAGCTCTCGCCAGCCATGATAAAAGAACAATAGATACACAAAAGACTCATAATTACATTCCCATGATGATTTGCGAAGTAGTGTCACGTGTTTGGCTGGGGAGCCACACTGCTCTTCTTGAAGTTCAGAAAGTTGCGTTTCTTGCGTGAGCGAGATGATTGTGTGTGCTGCTGAGCTGCAGGAGGAACGCAGCGGAAAACAAACAGCCGCTCCGCAGAGACGAGCCTGTCCGGAGCCACGCCCACAGGCCACACCCCCTCGACTGCAGCCATGCCCCCAGGACACACCTCTTCACTGCCAACCCTCATAGAGACGAGACTGTCCTGAGCCACGCCCACAGACCACGCCCCCTCACCCTCAGGACACACCCCTTCACTATCATCCCTCATAGAGACGAGACTGTCCTGAGCCACGCCCACAGACCACGCCCCCTCACCCTCAGGACACACCCCTTCACTATCATCCCTCATAGAGACGAGACTGTCCTGAGCTACACTCTCAGGCCACGCCCCCTCACCGCCCCTCGTCTCAGGCCCCGCCTCCGTCTCCTCGGAAGGTTCTGGAACAGGAAGTTCTGGTTTGCGGCGGCGTCTCCGCTGACTCTCCCCAGCATCTCCAGAACCTCCAGCGCCGGACAACAGCTTGTCGAGGAGCTTCTGCCGCTTCTTGAGGAACCTGAGGAACACACACAGGGCATGATGGGAGTGATCCGTGACAGCTGGATGAAGCGGCTGTGTGAGAACGTGAGTTTGTGAGATGTTCTCAGTGTTTCTTGTTGCTGTAGTCAGTGTCAGTCTGCAGAACACAGACGCTTTAATGCCTCAAACACTGGTTTATGTTTCCGATCGTGATCAGACTGACCTGTCTCTGTCTCTGTGCTGAGGAGCGTCAGACAGATTTCTGCTCAGCACGTCGTGTCTCAGTCTGTCTGCCAGAGACGAGCAGCTTCCTGATACCCTACGGGTCAAAAACAACAGTAATCATGAACAAAACTCGTCAAATATGAGACACACTCAGTGTGTTTCAGCCATAAGCAGTTCTATAGAAGACAACAGAGTCATGATTCAGATCAGACACACACCTGTTTGTGTTTTGTGTGTGTGTGTGTGTGTGTGTGTTTTTGTGACATATGAGGACATAAATGTGTATAATGACATGGGTATGGCAGGTATTACAAGGAGAAGGTGATTTATGAGGACATTACCCCATGTCCCCACTTTTCAAAAGGCTTGTAAATCATACAGATTGAGTTTTTTTGAGAAAGTAAAAATGCCTGTAGTCTCCTGTAAGGGGTAGGTTTAGGTGTAGGGTTGGTGTAGGACAATAGCACATACAGTAAGTACAGTATAAAAACCATTACACCTATGGAGAGTCCCCGTAAACCACTAAAACAAACATGTGTGTGTGTTACCCTGCTCCGGGTCCTAGTGCATCTATGAGTGACAGCAGTTCTCCTTCAGGTACTGTAGGAAGCAGGAGCCGCAGGACCTTGTGGAGATCAGGAACAGACATCAGAGACTGTTTGACCAACGCTGCTGTAAATTCCAGATCCTGAAACACACACACACACACACACACACACACACACACACACACAGATGAAACACACACATTAAACATGTTTGTTTGTATGAAATGTGCAGATGAAATCTATAAAGGACTAAAGCACTCTAAATGAAATGGAAATTACATAAGAGTTAGGGTTAGGGTTAGAGCAAGGCAAGACCACAGGAACCAGATGAGTCCTCTGCACAATCTGACTTTGCTGCAGCATGGAATTAATCTGCTGGTTTGTCTGGCCAGAGGAGAAAGGCACACTATTTCTCTGTTTAATACTGTAAAGCTGCTTTGACACAGTCGGCATTCTAAAAAGCACTATATAAATAACGACTTGACTTGATCCCGATGACGCACGCAGCCTCGGAAATGAGACGCAGCTATAGAGCTGAGCAGAAGCATCATGTGACTGACTGACATCCACGATGAGGAGATACAGTCACAATAATCCAAAATAATTAATCAAGTCCATGAGAGTTCATGATGTAGAGCTGAAAACAGATGAACAAAAGACAGACAGACGACTGACCTGCTCACAGTACGTCTGCAGTCTCTTCAGCTGGAGTCGATCTTTCTGATGCTCTAGTGTCTGATTCCTCCGCAGCACTCTGACACACACACACACACACACACACAGACAGACAGATGAAACACACACAGACAGATGAGACGCGCACACACACACACAGACGGATGAAACAAACACAGATGGATGAAACACACACACACACACACACACACACACACACACACAGACAGATTAAACACACACACACACACACACGAAACACAAACACACACACACACACAGACAGATGAACCACACACAGATGGATGAAACACACACAGACAGATTAAACACACACACACACACACACACACACACACACACACAGACAGATGAAACACACACACAGACAGATGAAACACACACACAGACAGATGAAACACACACACAGACAGATGAAACACACACACACACACACACACACACACACACACACAGACAGATGAAACACACAGACACAGACAGATGAAACACACAGACACAGACAGATGAAACACACACACAGACAGATGAAACACACACACAGACAGATGAAACACACAGACACAGACAGATGAAACACACAGACAGATGAAACACACAGACACAGACAGATGAAACACACAGACACAGACAGATGAAACACACAGACAGATGAAACACACAGACAGATGAAACACACAGTC
Source organism: Onychostoma macrolepis (assembly GCF_012432095.1). Taxonomy (NCBI): domain Eukaryota; kingdom Metazoa; phylum Chordata; class Actinopteri; order Cypriniformes; family Cyprinidae; genus Onychostoma; species Onychostoma macrolepis. The sequence goes on along the minus strand of NC_081168.1, from coordinate 262,609 downwards.
AGTATCTCCATATGAATGTGCACGTGCTGATGATGATGATGATGAAGAGTGTGTCTGCACCTCATGGTTTGTTTACAGCTGATATTAAGATCTGTCTCAGCGTAACGGGATAGTATTACTAGTGCAGTATTACTTTTCAAACTCAAATTTCACCAATCTACGCTTTTATAAAACTGACTTCATGAGGACATGAGCGGTCTTGAAGAAAAAACAGAAAAGCAGCTTATAATGCTCGTCTGAGTAGTTTATCAGAGACTCCTGTCGTGTGAACGCTGATGAACAGCAGCGACCCGCCCACTCAGCTGTCAATCAAACGCTGTCAGGGAGCGTGACGTGTTGATATTCCACGAGCTATTAATAGTGATCCTCCTGACAGACAGAGATTATTACCATGTGTTTGCCCTGAGCGGCATGAGTTATCGCCTCTATGTTGAATTTGATTTAAACTCTACACAACCCGCTTTTCAAGATTAATAATGACTTTTACAACAGATTAATTAATCTGATATAACAGAGTCAGATCAGCTGAAACGGATGTTAACAGCAAGTGTGAACCAGGCAACAAACACACACACACACACGCACACACACACACACACACACACACACGCACACACACACACACACACACACACACACACACAGTCAGTATAATGGTGAGCTGCACCTGTCGGTCAAACACTGCCTCCTGAAGAGCGCCTCCTGCAGGACAGCAGCGACTCCACCGTCCGCCATTAACACATCCTCCTCTTCATCATCATCATCATCTGAGCTCGAACAGCCCCGCCCATCCACTGACTCCTCCCACTTCAGCTCCTCCTGCTGAAGCTGGAGCTCCGCCTCCTCAAGAGCCTCGACAGAGACGGAGATTGTTTCATGACACTCGACAGGAACATCAGAATCAAAACAAGACAAAAGAAAGTCCAGGCAAGCAGCAGAAAGATCCTAAAAGACTACAAAAGCCAAACAGGTTATTTTATGTGAATAAAAGCCTAAACTAAATCTGTTCATCATATAAAGCAATTATATCTCTTCTATGATTTGAATTAAAGAGCTTGATTCGTACAGATTAGTGTGTGTGACTGAGTGTGTGTGAGAGTGTGCTTTTATGATTGATAATTTTGGTTACTTGGACAGGTGGAAGGATCCACTCAGTTTTCATTCAAATATCTTAAATATGAACTAAAGTCTTAAGGATTTGGAACAACATAAATAATGACAGAACGATCATTTCTGGGTGAACTAACCAGTTAACAAACTCATGAACATCCTTGACTAACTCACCCACATCAATCTGGATGAGATTCAGCATCTTAGTAGAATATAAATAGCGTGAGTGTGAGTATGTGTGAGAGAGAGTGTGAGTGTGAGAGTGTGTGAGTGTGAGTGTGAGTGTGTGTGTGTGTGTGTGTGTGTGTACTGGTTTTTGTGGTTTATGGGGACAAAATTTGTATAATAACATGGGTGTGACAGAGGTATTACAATTTGAAGGTGGTTTATGAGGAAGCTGCCTATGTCCCCGTAGAACAAAAGGCTTAAAAAACATACTAAATGGTGTTTTTTTTTTTAAATCTAAAAATGCCTGTAGTCTCCTGTAAGGGGTAGGTTTAGGTGTAGGGTTGGTGTAGGACAATAGCACATACAGTAAGTACAGTATAACAACCATTACGCCTATGGAATGTCCCCACAAGGATAGCAAACTAGACGTGTGTGTGTGTGTGTGTGTGTGTGTGTGTGTGTGTGTATATGAGTGCAAGTGAGTGAGTGTCTGTGTGTGTGTGTGTGTCTGAGTGTGAGTCTGGGTGTGTGTGTGTGTGTGAGTGTGAGTCCGAGTGTGTGTGTGTGTGTGTGTATATGAGTGCAAGTGAGTGAGTGTCTGTGTGTGTGTGTGTGTGTGTGTGTGTGTGTCTGAGTGTGAGTCCGGGTGTGTGTGTGTGTGTGTGTGTGTATATGAGTGCGAGTGAGTGAGTGTGTGTGTGTGTCTGAGTGAGTGTGTGTGTGCGAGTCCGAGTGAGTGTGTGTGTGTCTGAGTGAGTGTGTGTGTGTGAGTCCGAGTCCGAGTGTGAGTGTGTGTGTGTGTATGAGTGCGAGTGAGTGAGTATGTGTGTGTGTGTGCTCACCAGGCGGTGTGTGTTGACGTTGTGTGTGAGGTCAGCGTGGAGTATCTCTGGTCTGAGGAGTGTTTGTAGTTGCAGCAGGGCTGTGTGTGTCTCCGTCACTTTCGTTTTCTTCTCCGCATGTTCCCACTGCAGTGACGCCACAAACACAGCCACACACTCCTGACACACACGCAGCTGCTGCTCCTGAAACACACACGCCTCGTGCCACGCCTCACATACACAGAGACACACAGACACATAGACACACACACACACACACACACGTGTTTCACTCATGTTCTGAGTGTGTGCTGGTCATGTGATCGGTGTGACGGTGGGCTCTCACCTGCTGCGGCGTGTCGCTCTGTGTGTCGCTCTGCTGCAGTCGCTCCTGCAGACGCCTCTGGAAACACTGCAGCTCTGTGACCTCTGACCTCTGCAGGTGCAGATCAGGCATCAGAGACACACACACACTTGTTTCACTATCCTTGTGGGGACATTCATAGGCGTAATGGTTTTTATACTGTACTTACTGTATGTGCTATTGTCCTACACCAACCCTACACCTAAACCTACCCCTTACAGGAGACTGTGCATGTCAACTTTCCCCAAAAAAACTTCATTCTGTGTGATTTATTAGCTTGTTTACCCGTGACACGAGTCCCCATGAGTCTGTGTGTGTTCAGGTTTAAGTCCCCACCTGAATAGAAAAACAGAGTCTTGTACAGCGCTCACCTCCGTCTCCTCGTCAGCGGGGGTCACGGCGGGGTCACTGGGGTCAGCGTCGTGCCGTTTGAGCTCACAGACGGCGTGTGGAAGAGCGAGACAGCGAGACAGACGACACGCAGCCTTCACACACTCCAGCTGCAGACGCAGACGCTGCTCACGCGAGAGAGAGCGCAGGCACGCACACACACAGCTGACACACACACACACACACATCTCAGGTCACATGGTCAAATATATTTATTCTGCCTTCCTTAGATTCTATACAACATAACGACACTCGCCGCTCAACGAGGACGACAGCAGATTCAGTATGCGTGCTAAACTAAAGCCATTAACTACTGTTTGTTATAAACGTTAACTGTAATAAAATAGTTCTTTACCTAATTTCAGCAGAAACACAAAGACATTCACTACTGGATCTTTCTAGCTTGTTTGTGTGTTTAACTGTGTTCTCTCAGATGAAGGTCTGATCTCAAGGTCAATCAGAAACGTTCTCATGCAGCGTCTGCGTCTCACCTGCAGTATTCTCTGAAGGCGTCTCTGATGCTCCTCTGCTCCTGCAGCTCTTGCTGCTGCTGTTGTCGGATGCAGCTCTGAGTGGATCGCAGCTCGCGGGCCGCCTCTTTACCCAGACGCTGCAGACGCTCCTGAACCTCCTCCGTCTGCGGCAGCAGCTGCGCAGCTCCTGGACACGACGCAGCCGTATGCGCCTTCAGCTCCGCTAGCAAACTCTGCAGCAAGCACAGACTCATCTGCACACAGAAGCACAGGGGTTAAGTCAAGTCAAGTCACCTTTATTTATATAGCGCTTTTACAATACAGATTGTGTCAAAGCACTTAACAGTATCAAATTGAAAGATAGAGTGTCAGTAATGTATAATGATAAGATTAAACACTCAATTTTCAGTTAAAGGCATTTCATTATTGAATTCAGAGATGCCATTGTCCAGCTCAGTTTAGTTTAAATAGTATCTGTGCAATCAAATCAGCGATAATCGCTAGAAATGAAGTGTCCCCGACTGAGCAAGCCAGAGGCGACAGCGGCAAGGAACCAAAACTCCCTCCGAGACAGAATGGAGAAAAAAACCTTGGGAGAAACCAGGCTCAGTCGGGGCCAGTTCTCCTCTGACCAGACGAAACCCGCAGTTCAAAAGTTTATATTTCTATTTTAATTACACCACAGACACCGACAGACACACCTTCAGCTCGTTCCTATCCCACAGTACCTTGCGCATCCTGCCTGCAGTCTCTTCATCCAGGCGACTGATGAGTTCTGACAGTTCATTGTTCTGATACATCAGTATTTGAGTCCATCTCTGCAGGTACTGATCCGCCGTGACGTCAGAGGAAGCGCTCGCGGCCTGCAGCTGACTCCAGTGCTCACACACCTGCTCCAGCGAGAATTACAGTGACACTGATCACAATCAGAGACCTGGAAATGATCAAACTCTGCTGTCACACTCAACCTACCCGTCTGATTGATAGTTCACAGTTTTTATCCAGTAAAAGCTCTTTTAGTGTAATTGTAGAAACGTCCAGCTTCAGCGGCTGCTTCTCGTGTCAAATCTCGACTGATTTTGATCAAGTAAGCGTCAGAATAACTGCAGTCATGTCTCCAGATGAACTCTTACTGAAGCAGCTCAGCTTTACTTGATTCTCCATCAATCATTTTCTAGAAAAATCAGTGCGTCTCAAATCTGATCATCAGGATCTTCTGAGGAGCTTTACTTTCACTGTTCCTCAGCGGAGGAATGATCTTCATCTCACATCTTCTGAGGAGCGTTTATTTCTTCATCTCTCCATCAGCATTGCATTATATGTTTGGATCATTTCAATCTCATCTTACTGAGACATATTATTGTAGATATAGAGCGACCGCTGATATTTAGATCATTTTATGTCAGTATCTGCTTTTCTGTTATAAAGATCTCATTGCAAACATCATAATTCCATCCAACTGCATTAAATTGCATATTCATGCTCAATTGGAAGAGTTTTTCATCATATTCTCACTATATCATACTTTATGAGCCTTTTATTTAAATGTCAGACTTTACAGGTTTACACCTTAACACAGCTCAAAAACACACACACACACACACACACACACACACACCTTCTCAGACAGCAGCTGCCGTCTCCTCTTGATGATGTCACAGCGGATGGCGCTGCGCTCACGACTCACACTTTCTTCTAAACTCTGTTTGACCCGCAGAATCTCCAACTGAACATCAGAACACTGTTGGGAGAAACCACACTCCTACACACACACACACACACACACACACACAAACAATAAATATCTGTACTAAAAGAAAGAAAAATGTGTATAGCGAGACACTAGTGATGAGAGTACAGTAGTATTGTAGATCACATGTAGTTCAGAATTTACTACACTGCAGTACAGCACAGCTACTGTAGTATGTAATGTGTGATGAAGTATGTAGTGTGAGGTTGTAGTGTGTAATGTAGTGTGTAGCGTGTGTGATGGTGAGGTTGTAGTGTGTAATGTAGTGTGTAGTGTGTGTGTGATGGTGAGGTTGTAGTGTGTGTGACGGTGAGGTTGTAGTGTGTAGTGTGTGTGACGGTGAGGTTGTAGTGTGTGTGACGGTGAGGTTGTAGTGTGTAGTGTGTGTGACGGTGAGGTTGTAGTGTGTAATGTAGGGTGTAGTGTGTGTGACGGTGAGGTTGTAGTGTGTAATGTAGTGTGTGTGACGGTGAGGTTGTAGTGTGTAATGTAGTGTGTGTGATGGTGAGGTTGTAGTGTGTAATGTAGTGTGTGTGTGGTGAGGTTGTAGTGTGTAATGTAGTGTGTGTGTGGTGAGGTTGTAGTGTGTAATGTAGTGTGTGTGACGGTGAGGTTGTAGTGTGTAATGTAGTGTGTGTGTGTGTGGTGAGGTTGTAGTGTGTAATGTAGTGTGTAGTGTGTGTGACGGTGAGGTTGTAGTGTGTAATGTAGTGTGTAGTGTGTGTGACGGTGAGGTTGTAGTGTAATGTAGTGTGTAGTGTGTGTGTGGTGAGGTTGTAGTGTGTAATGTAGTGTGTAGTGTGTGACGGTGAGGTTGTAGTGTAATGTAGTGTGTGACGGTGAGGTTGTAGTGTGTAGTGTGTAGTGTGTGACGGTGAGGTTGTAGTGTGTAATGTAGTGTGTAGTGTGTAATGTAGTGTAGTGTGTGTGAGGTTGTAGTATGTAATGTAGTGTGTAGTGTGTGTGTGTGTGTGAGGTGAGGTTGTAGTGTGTAATGTAGTGTGTAGTGTGTGTGACGGTGAGGTTGTAGTGTGTAATGTAGTGTGTAGTGTGTGTGTGACGGTGAGGTTGTAGTGTGTAATGTAGTGTGTGTGATGGTGAGGTTGTAGTGTGTAATGTAGTGTGTGTGTGACGGTGAGGTTGTAGTGTGTAATGTAGTGTGTGTGACGGTGAGGTTGTAGTGTGTAGTGTGTGTGACGGTGAGGTTGTAGTGTGTAATGTAGTGTGTGTGATGGTGAGGTTGTAGTATGTAATGTAGTGTGTAGTGTGTGTGACGGTGAGGTTGTAGTGTGTAATGTAGTGTGTAGTGTGTGTGACAGTGAGGTTGTAGTGTGTAATGTAGTGTGTAGTGTGTGTGACGGTGAGGTTGTAGTGTGTAATGTAGTGTGTGTGTGTGACGGTGAGGTTGTAGTGTGTAATGTAGTGTGTGTGTGTGACGGTGAGGTTGTAGTGTGTAATGTAGTGTGTAGTGTGTGACAGTGAGGTTGTAGTGTGTAATGTAGTGTGTAGTGTGTGTGACGGTGAGGTTGTAGTGTGTAATGTAGTGTGTGTGAGACGGTGAGGTTGTAGTGTGTAATGTAGTGTGTCAGATGTACCCGTGAGCTTGTGCGTCTCTAATGCGTCGTGCGCTGCTGCTGAACGCCTCACTCGTCACGGCCTGAAGACTCTGGAAACTCTGCAGCAGGAAGCGGCGCTGTGCATGTCGCTCGGCCAGCAGTGCTCTCTGATTGGCCAGAAGGACATCAAGCACCTCCTCCAGAGCGTCCTGGGGCGGAGCCACAGCACACATTTATAACATTCCCAGAATGTTAGAAATTATATGGTTTCTGACTTGACTTAGACACCGCTGAATTTACATGTATTTATTAAATGCAAATTCAAAATTCTCATAAAAAGCAGATGCATGGAAACCAAAGTCAGGTCTTTTGTTCAACTAAACTAAAGAGAGTGCAAACAGAAGAGAGAATAATCTAGCGTACGTCACAGTGCAGCTGCTTGGAGAACACTGCAGCACCAGCGCGTTTCCAGTTCACCCTGCAGTCTGACTATGAGCTCATGCTACACATATAGCAAACAAGCTTTAAAGGAACACTCCACTTTTTTTGGAAATAGGCTCATTCTCCAACTCCCCCAGAGTTAATACGTTGAGTTTTACCGTTTTTGAATCCATTCAGCCGATCTCCGGGTCTGGCGTACCCAGACGTAGCGCCTGAAAGTAGTCCCCAGCTATATTATAACTAGGTACCTAGCTGGAGACTACTTTCAGGCGCTGCGTAATATCACTGCGCCATGGTACGGCAGCAAAGTTCCTTGATTATTACGCCGGAATGAGAGTATAGTTCCTAGCCAAATAGGCCTAGAAAATCGCAACTTTTCATTTTCCGCTGGTCTTACTACACGATATAACTACAGAAGAGTCAAGTTTTAAATAGGACAAATATCGAAACTCTTTGGTCATTTTTGAACGCGATGCTACTGGTCTAATCGGATTCAATGATCTATGCTAAGCTATGCTAAAAGTGCTATCGCCAGATCCAGAGATCGGCTGAATGGATTCCAAAACGGTAAAACTCAACTTATTAACTCTGAGGGAGTTGGAGAATGAGCCTATTTCCAAAAAAAGTGGAGTGTTCCTTTAACTTAGAAACAGCAGTGCAGTGGGCACAGACGTCAGACTGATGGTCAGCCCACCTGACGGCTGTAGTACTGCAGCTGGAGTTTGTCGGCAGTGCTTTTCTCCAGCTCTCCCGTTCGGACGGCCTCCTCCAGCTCCTCACCGAAGATCTTGTGCAGCTCAAAGCGCCGCCGCAGCGCCTGCTGCCTCTGTGCCTGCGCAGACGCGTGTTCATGCCTGATCAGGAGCAGCTTCTGCAGACGCTTCAGCTCTTCCTTATGAAGCTTCTCCAGCAGAGAACGAACCTCCAGCACGTCCTGATAACATACGACACACATCACACTTCACGTTCTTACTTACAATTTCTGACTTGATTTTCAGGACAAATATCAAAACATTCTGAAAAGGGTCATATGACGTTGCTAAAAATAACATTATTTTGTGTATTTGGTGTAATGCAAAGTGTTTACGCAGTTTAAGGTTCAAAACACATTATTTTCTACATACCGTACATTATTGTTGCTCCTCGCTGTCCCGCCTTTCTGAAAAGCGTAGATTTTTACAAAGCTCATGGTTCTGAAAAGCATGGTGTGCTCTGATTGGCCGAATACCTCAAGAGTGTGATGAAATGTTACACCCCTTACCATATTTGGAAACAATACTAAAGCAAGAATAAAAGTTACGCCTTCTTTCTGTGTGTAAACATTTGGGCACTGTTATGCAAATCTTCCCACACAGTGACGCAGATATGTGGGGCGTGTTTGAATGAGGCGTTAAAGAAGGCATGGACTAGTCTTAACTTTTATAAAGAATATCTCTTTGGGTTTGAGACTTTAGTCTTTGGAACTTTATGGATCTTATATGTGACCCTGGTCCACAAAGCCAGTCATAAGGGTCAATTTTTTTTGAAATTGAGATGTATACATCATCTGAAAGCTGAATAAATAATCTTTCCATTGATGTATGGTTTGTTAGGAAAATATTTGACTGAGATACAACTATTTAAAAATCTGGAATTTGAGGGTGCAAAAATATTGAGAAAATTGCCATTAAAGTTGTCCAAATGAAGTTCTTAGCAATGAATATTATTGATCAAAAATGAAGTTTTGATATATTTACGGTAGGAAATTTAAAAAATATCTTTATGGAACATGATCTTTACTTAATATTGCAATTTTTGGCATAAAAGAGAAATGTATAATTTTGACCCATACAATGTATTGTTGGCTATTGCTACAAATATAGCTGCTGCTTATGACTGCTTCTGTGCTGCAGGGACACAGATATGCACGAACATCTTGTAATACTCCAAAGACAAAAGAAAACTTGAAATCACATCATATGAGACCTTTAAATCAAGATACATTTACTGGAGAAGCAAAACAACATATGACAAAAAGTTTTGTTTCCTGGAAAAAGAATAAAAATGAAGGGGATTTATGCTTAAAAATCTACCAGTGGGGCCAGAAAAATGAACTTGATTCAATAGGAAACAGATATTTGCACTTGTTCTAACCATAAAATCACTTCACATACATTTTTGGGAAAACATGATTGTTCAGAAGAGCATCACCTGTGGCCGCGGCGCGTGCTGGAACAGTCGCTCTGCGTGCGCCGTCTCGCTCATGTGTTTGCGCTGCTGTGTTTCCATCTCCTCCTGCGTCTCCAGGTTACACTGAGCGGCGAGCGCTGCCATCCGCGCCACATGCTCCTCCTGGACTTTCCCTTCCATGCCCACGATCTGCCCATGAACGACCCCCAGAACACGCCTCTCGCCCCGATCACTCAGACGCCCCGCCGCCCGAACACCCGCCAGCAGCACAGACAGCAGCCCCTTAAACATCTGCACCCGCACTCGCTCCACCCACACCGCCGCACGCAACACACACGACACCTGCAGACTGACAGAGACACGCCGTTATACTCTCTCTCACACACACACACACACACACGACACCTGCAGACTGACAGAGACACGCCGTTATACTCTCTCTCACACACACACACACACACACACACGACACCTGCAGACTGACAGAGACACGCCATTATACTCTCTCTCACACACACACACACACACACACACACACACACACACCTGCAGACTGACAGAGACACGCTGTTATACTCTCTCACACACACACACACACACACACACCTGCAGACTGACAGAGACACGCCGTTATACTCTCTCTCACACACACACACACACACACGACACCTGCAGACTGACAGAGACACGCCATTATACTCTCTCTCACACACACACACACACACACACACACCTGCAGACTGACAGAGACACGCCGTTATACTCTCTCTCACACACACACACACACACACACACACACACACGACACCTGCAGACTGACAGAGACACGCCGTTATACTCTCTCTCACACACACACACACACACACACGTTCGTTTTTGTGAAAAGTGGGGACTCTCCATAGGCGTAATGGTTTTTATACTGTACTTACTGTATGTGCTATTGTCCTACACCAACCCTACACCTAAACCTACCCCTTACAGGAGACTACAGGCATTTTTAGATTAAAAAAGAAAACACCATTTAGTATGTTTTTTTAAGCCTTTTGATCTACGGGGACATAGGCAGTGTCCTCATAAACCACCTTCACATTGTAATACTTCTGTCACACCCATGTTATTATACTAATTTTGTCCCCATAAACCACAAAACCAGTACACACACACACACACACACACACACTCACACTCACACACACACACACGACACCTGCAGACTGACAGAGACACGCGTTATACTCTCTCACACACACACACACACACACACACACACGACACCTGCAGACTGACAGAGACACGCCGTTATACTCTCTCTCACACACACACACACACACACGTTCGTTTTTGTGAAAAGTGGGGACTCTCCATAGGCGTAATGGTTTTTATACTGTACTTACTGTATGTGCTATTGTCCTACACCAACCCTACACCTAAACCTACCCCTTACAGGAGACTACAGGCATTTTTAGATTAAAAAAGAAAACACCATTTAGTATGTTTTTTTAAGCCTTTTGATCTACGGGGACATAGGCAGCTTCCTCATAAACCACCTTCACATTGTAATACTTCTGTCACACCCATGTTATTATACTAATTTTGTCCCCATAAACCACAAAAACCAGTACACACACACACACACACACACACACACACTCACACACACCTGTCAAGTGCTTGAATCATGTTTTGTGGATCCTCCAACATCACGATATCCACAAACTTATCCTCAAACGCTGCCTCCTCATTGGCTGCCGCAGTGATGTCACACTCGTATGGCCCCGCCTCTTCATTGATGCTGTTTCTCTAGAAATGAAGAAACAACAGAGTCATTCACAGCTGTACTGCATCCATGCATGCGCTGACGGGGCCGATCACACACACACACTCAGCGCTGAGACTGGAATGAACTGACCGTGTGTGGAGCGCAGCTGCGCAGTCGTCTGCGCCGCAGGAAGTTCACACTGACCACACCCAGAGACACCAACAGGAGCGTCAGGAGAAACGAGACCACAAAACCCACGAGGAGAAGAGAGCGATCCACGCCAGCCTGCCACACACACACACACACACACCCACCAGCAGCTGGTTACATGGGAGTGTGCTCCTGTGTGTGAGTGTGTGTGTGTGTGTGTGTGTGTGTGTGTGTGTGTGTGTGTGTGTGTGTGTGTGTGTGTGTGTGTTTGTTTGTTTGTTTACCTGTTCAGTTGTGTTTATCCTCACAGTGAAATTGGCGATCACTGGACCAAATAGATGAATGTCATTCTGAAATACAATTGATCACATTCATCATATTTTCCAGAAACAACATTGACAGGTTCAACAAGGTCCAAGTCATCACACACACACACACACACACACACACATCCCAGCATGCACAGCGAGTGACAGACGGACAGATACACAGGAGTGGATGTGGATACCTGCGTGGCGTTGGAGAAGGTCAGATACGCTGGGAGATTGAGAATCTGGTCTCTGTTTCCTTTCACACTCATCCTGTACAAAACCACATACTGAGAGCCAGCTGCACACACACACACACACACACACACACACACACACAGTGAGTATATGTTTGTTTTCTACATTGTGTGTGTGTGTGTGTTTTCTCAGCTATAATTTGTTTATGACATATCTATGTCTATATTTAAGTCTCTGATGTGTTCATGTACATAGCAAGATAAATGTGTGCGCACTGTGAAAAATACATATGATTGCAATCTAACGCTACACTACTAATAATGTTACATTTAAATACTGTTGAATTTACCATTTTTGGAAGCAAATAAAATATTAACTGAAAATAAACAGTGGTTTTGTTTCAATGCATGTTGTTAAATGAATGTTTATCGAGTTATTTTAGTGCTGTGTGTGTTATCCTGGTGTTTGACAAAAAGTTCTGTTGGATTTCTGGTTTTACATGTATTTTTTTTGTAAATTACTGTTTTAAAGTGTCGAGGTTGATCTGTGAGCATGTAAACACATTCTGCTGTGTTCTTCTGGAGTTTGTACCGCGCAGTGAGTCGGCGCTGAAGGTCTGGAAGCCTCTCTCCTGGACGCTGCTGTTGGGCTGCAGCAGAGTGACCCCCGACACAGAGTCACGGATGCAGAGCTGCGACAGATCACCACCCTGCTGCGGATTACTGACCTGCAGACGCACCTGCACCTGCGCAGACACCCCGCCCCCCGACTCCACCTGCAACACACACACACACACTCATATACATGCACCAGCGCGCGCACACACACACACACACACACACACACACACACACACACACACACACACACACACACACACATACACACACACACACACACACACACACACACACACACACACACTCATATACATGCACCAGCGCGCGCACACACACACATACACACACACGTCTGTGAACACGGGGACAAACACACCTGAGCGCACTTGTGGAAGGAGACTCCAAACGCTGAAGGCTTGGTCTGGCTCTGAATGAAACACATCAGATCAGACTGAGATCAGCAGCCAGAACAAAAACACGACAGAAAGCTGACAGCTGAATGATGGATGATTGACAGATATCAGTGCAGATCGTACCCGCTGTGAGGCGTGTCTGGCGGTTCTCTGCCCCGCCCACTGACCAAATAAGGTGTAGGGGGCGTGGCCTGAGATGGCGTCCTCTGCGTACTGCTGCTGAGAACTGATTCTTCGCCTCATCTCTGAAAAAAAAAAAAAAAAGTCTGTTCTTTATTCCCCCCCTCCCCCAAAAAACAACTAACAGATGTTTACTTTGAGATGTAAAAAGAACATGAAATTAGAAACCTTTTCTGCGCTGTAACTCCTCCTGATGATCGATGGATAGTGCTGCACTGATCACTAGAGCTCGCGCGAGCAACAGCACAAAACACGCCTCGCTGCACACAAACATCTCCACGCGCAGGACATGCGACTGTCAATCACAAACCGACGCGCTGATCAAACGATCTCAGCGCGACGCTTTATACACGAACAACCTGAACCACTCACTAAACTCATGTTGTTTTCCTCGGTTTTTAATGTCACCGGCAGCACTGCTCTTCAACGCTGCAAACGTGTAAGTAGATATCTCACGAGTGACCGAGAACAAGAGCGCATTCCTCCGTTTGTTTTTCCATTTCCGTTTTGCACAACTTTTCCAAAGTTTGGAAACTGCGGGAAGCCCCGCCCCCGCGCGCCTCCCATTGGCTCAACGAGCAACATTCCTCAGGCGATGCCGCGCTTCGATTGGCTGCAAACTCTGCCAATCAAAAGTAACAGCACAGCGGACAGCAGAAGATACGGCGTTATTTTGTACCGCGCTCGTTAAAGCAGACTTTAAGCTGGTTTGTCAACCGCCAAAAAACAGCCGAAGAAGAAGAAGAAGAAGAAGAAGAAGAAGAAGAAGAAAGCAGGCTTTACGCGCGTTAACCGTGCGTTTGAGATGCGTTTTAACGCCTCGCGGGACTCGTGCTCGGAAAGTGTGCTGATTGAGGCGTCAGAGCCGCGGGGTCCGCAGTGGGGTCCGGTAACGGGTGCCGCGGTGTCCGGTGCGAGTCTCGCGCTGATCGCAGCCGCGCTGCTCTTCCTGTGCCACCGGAAACAGCTGTTCAGCGTCGCCGCGCCGGTGAGAAACGCTGCCGTTATTCTAGGCACTTGACCCTGTGATTACTGTGAAGAATAAGTTAATAAAGCCCTTGAAGTTATGGGCTCAGTATGATTAGTGCAGCTGAT